>NC_068996.1:55478718-55486360 GCF_001194135.2 Octopus bimaculoides
ATATATATATATATATATATATAATTTTTTTGTTTCAGAATGGGGTAAAAATCCAAGCCTGTGAAGATTTTAGAACATTTATAAATAGGTCTTACAGCTGTTTCCAGGATATTTATTATATCCCTTCATTGGAGATGGTGTGACAAAATGGTTAAGCAATAGTTATTCTAGAGAAGATACGAAATAGAGAGTGAAGTGGATGAATGAAAATAGATGTGAGATATGCAGGGATCTTGCATTTGTAGATCCATTATTTAGGCAGAATGGTATATATATATATAAGGTTCCAATACCTTGTGAGTAAATTCTAATAGTATTTAAAATTGGTCATTCCAAGTATAGAGTTTGTGCACAGTGCTATTGAATCAAGGGTTTTATAGATATTCAGTTGAATTAGGTACTTAAATCGAGGCATCTTGTTAGGACGAACACACACACACACACACACACACTCCTTTGGGAATGGTAGATATCGAAACAGGTTAATATTGGGTTAAAAATCCTCTTCGATGGAGAAATTCGAAGGCAACTCTTGGGACACAACTCACATTTGTAAACATGACAGTCGTGTTTCAATTATCTCCAATTGATTAACCTTTCTCTATCCAATTCTTTGGATCATGTTACGTGCAGATATTATTTAAATTGTCACAGATCAAAATTGTTCTGAATGTGTGATAAAAAGAAATATTGTGATATAATTTTGCGAAAAAATTCAAAATATTTAATTTCTGAAGATCTGTAGCGATTGGGGAAAGCAGATATTCCTTGGTAAGACAACGAATTTGTAAAATATAACTATACGTGTAGACACATACATAAACATAAACATACCTACGGATATACATATATATGTACACATGCATAAAAACCTACTTACACACACACATACACTCTAACGTATTAATTAAAAAGAGACAAATTTCAAGGTCGATAATACTCCTCATCAAAGCCAACATATATCTAAACACAGAGGAGGGTATATATAAGCCATTATAAGTATGCGAACATATAACATATAAAAACATATATATTCATATAATAATGTAATGCCGTGCCCGAATCAAAGTCAGACAAATAATGGCGTAAAAAGATACAGACAAATCAAAAAGTCTCAAGCTGATGAGATGAAAGTTCACAATAATCTAAAAAGGGAAGTTCTCAAATGAATCCAATAAATACGACAGAATCTTACCGTCGTTTCCGGGAATGTGCGAAGAAGTGTGTAGGTAAATCCTTTTCAACTTCAGTAATTCACATTTCCTTCATCAGAGAATACGCACGGATTCAGAATTTTAAATAAAATCATAGAATTTTTCGTGATATTCTAAGAATATGTTTAAGCTGTTGTGATTATATACAAGTATAAAAATTTTATAAATTTCGGGATTCCAGGTCATTTTATTTTATTTTAGACATAAAGGCCTGATACAGAGGGTGCAGCACAAGGACAGACAAAAAGCAGGGGAAAAAATAAACGAATGAGAAAGATGGCATGAAATAATGATGAATGGATGAAATGAAGGTCACTCGAACGCCACAATCCAACTGACCTCATTTAACCTTTTAACACATTTTAAACAATAATGAAAACCATTTGAAAGCACAGTTAATGATTCCATTTCGAAGTTTTTAAAATAGTTATTATGGAAGCCTACCGTTCGCGGCAGTTGGCCAGTGTTGACCTCTTGCCGCATGTCGATGACGTTCTTCCCATATTTCTCCATCAGACTGAGTCGGTTTTCGTTATTCACCAGAGCGCACTCCACATGAGTAGGCCATCCCTTACACCCCGATACGTTCACCTTTACGGGAGAGTTCAAGTCACATTTCTCTTCTCTTAACTCTTTATGAGTTGTTGTACAAGACAATACAACACGTTTCTTTTTGGGGTGGAGATTGGGGAATTTTCAGGCTCTTGTTTGTCTGCATTTGTGTCTATGTCTGGTGGGGAAGGGGGAGGGTTGGTGACTTCAGGGGAAGGGTGGGACTGAATGGGGCAGGGTGGGGCCTTCACATTTTCAACTTGTATTCTTCTCTTTCTCTTTTTCCTATTTTTTGTTGACTGTACTCCATTCCTCTGTTGTTTCTTCCATCGCTTGGGTTTCCTCTTCTTTGTCCGGTTCCTCCTCACACTTCTGTACCGTATGACGTCGCAGGAGGTGGAGGTGCGATTTCCTGAATTACTTTGCGACAGGTGGAAGGCACTCCGTTCTTATGTGGCCCTTCTGGACACACTTATAACATCGGGGCGTCGTGCCCTCCACCATGACTCTCAGCTTCACCTCATCGCCCACCAATATGGTGTCGACCATCTTTTCCAGATCCTCCGGAGCGGTCTGGATGATCACCCCCAGGCCTTGCCCTTGCCAATTTCTCTGCGATATACGTGTAGCTTGGAGGACCACAACCTTCTCTTCTAAACCTAATAGGATGGCTGCCATCAGCCAGGCAACATTTACCTCTGGAGGGATTTCTTTCAACCTTACTCTGGAAACACGTCTTCCCAGGTAAATGGGCAGAAGAGTCACCTCATCTGTCTTGAGGTAAGCTGCCTATTGCCTCAGTTGCAAACCACACTTCCACCGTCGCGTACTTTCTTCCTCTGGCAAGGTACGTAATGTCCTGCCAGATGGGTCGCAGCGCTTTTTCAACACGAGAGCTTGTTGCTACTTCTATCTTTTGCAATTTCAGGTTGTACGTTCTGTACATTATCATCTTCTCCTTCACTTGTTTTGTAGTCTCGCTGGGAGGGGCTCAGCTTTACTTCGTGCCCCTCCCTCTTCAACATTGCCTTGAATTTTTCAAATTTCTCCCTCTCGATGCATATATCTTCCTTTCTTCCTCTAGCTGCATCCTCAGAATTTCTCTTACTTTCCTCCTCCATTGCCTGGTCAATTATTTTTATTCTCTTCAGTAACTCTTCAGATGATGTCATTTCTGACGAGCTAACACTCTCGTACATCATTTTTGATAATAGCGCTTCCCACTTCAAACAAGGGGGAAAGCGTCAACAGTACCGCTGCAAGGCAGCAAAACAAGGCCTTGTTAAACACAAAACAAATATAATAAGCAGTAATTGAACAATAAATTTAACGGAGTGACTTACTGGGAATTCCAGGTCATTGAACGAACGTTCATAGTGTACAACTACTAAGAAAATTACCAAAAGATTTTGCAAAATGTATACATTTAGCTAGTCCATGCACGAATATAACCAAGGATGAGTTCAAAATTTAGTGGGGTATGATAATTTAAAGTGCATAGATTAATGAATTATTATACTGAAAGAAATTTAAAAGGAGAAAAGTATTTATGTCGACATGAAATCAAACATTCAGAGATCTTGTTAAGCAATAATTTTTAATCGGTTCGTAGTATGTTAATGGCTTCCTTAATGCATAATTTGCAAAGTTTTGTATGAGTATTATATGGAGTAGATTCACTCAGACCATTCAAAAAAATATTTATTACTATTTTTTAATTTATTGATATAAATATTCAGGGCCGCTGAGTTTTTAGATTTCTTATTTATAAACGAGTTTAAATGCGCCTTATACCTGACTTTGAAATCAATAGTATTCCCTGTATATACTATCTTAGGATCCTTTAAGGCGCTTAGTTCGCACTTATATACGACGTTTCTACGTAGGCACTGACTGTTTAAAGGACAGACGTTTTGGGATCGGAAGTTGCATTTTTTTCCCCCGGGACAATCATTTTCCATGTCATACCTAGCTTACTGGCATTATTATCAATCTTATTTCGCAATTTAAATCTATTATTCGTTGCTATAATCGACCCCAAGTTTGGCGTCGTAGAATAAGATAATTTCAAAGATGATCTTTTAAATATAGAATGATACTTATGTTCTAAGGGGAAGTTCCTATTGATTAATCTAAAAGACATCTTAGGGAGGTTCCTAATCTGAAGGGAAAATGGAGAAGTAAACCAGATTATATCCCATTTTTGAGATGTTTTATGACCAGATTGTCTGCTCAAATTTGTGTTCTCCGCGATCTTATAATTCAAATGATTGTTATTCCTATTCTGTCTATATTTGAGCCTGAATTCAGGAGGATCAGTACCATAATGGACACCTACCTACCTACCTACCTACCTACCTATCTGTCTTTAACTTAGTAAAGGCGGTAGAATAGCACGCCGGCATTTCGTCCGTCTTTACGTTTTGAGTTCAAATTCCACCGAGGTCGGTTTTGCTATTCATATTTTCAGAGTCGATGAAATAAGTGCCACTTGGGCAATGGGGTCGATGTAATCGACATGCCCCTCCCATGAAATTGTTGGACTTGTGCCAAAATTTGTAATCAATAGTTAACCAAGAAAGGGCTGTGAACTGCCAGAAACTAAATTTAGTTCTCAAAAAAGTAGAGAGAGAGAAGCAAGAGAAAAATAAAAATTATTAAAATTTTTATTTGTTAAGGTTATCTCTACATATATTCTATACAAATTATATTCAGCACTGATTTTTGTTACAGTGTTTCGTATACGAGGCGTCAGATGTAAACAATGAGATCGAAGATGAAAAATGGGTAACGGGCGTATATGTCATATTTTGGGGAGTTTTTTCCCCTTCATCAGCAAAAGGAAATACCACGTACCTACAAGTCATTAGTATTAAATCCTTTCTCGATTTTGTTTAAAAATTTTGCTTTGCAACCTCTAGTTTCCATTTCAGTACCACTGAATGACGTCTTGGACAAGTGTCTTTATACTATAGGTCCAGCTCGATCAATGTTTCGCGCGAGTGAATTTGCTTGACACTGCGTGTAGTATATATATATATATATAAATTTTTCTCTGTTCTATAAGACAAAATATACAAGTATACGAAGTTTTAAAGTGTTTCGGTAGAAAACACACTAAATAAAACATAAATAAAGAATGGCGCCCGCCAAATCAGAAAGATCCTATATATATATACACACACACACCGTTTACAACATAAGAATTTAGAAACTTCGGGAGAACGCGAAATAATTCATTCTTAAGGAATCGAGGTAAAGTCTACATACTCTTATAGCTTTATGTACATCGAAGTCTACATTTGATATATAATCGTATTTGTGTGTGTGTGTGTGTGTGTGTGTGTGTGTTTATGCTTGTCCTTATCCCTTGACCATCGCTGTTAGTTTGTTTACAACCCTGTAACCTAACGGTTCGGTAAAAGAGACCGATAGAATAAGTACCAGGCTTAAAAAACAAAAGCAAAACCTCCCCGTAAGTACTGGGATCGATTTGTTCGATTAAAACAGTGCTCCAGTATGGCCGCAGTCCAATGACTGAAAGAAGTAAAACACAGAAGAAAAAAGATTATTTTCCATGCGCAGTTTCAATCTCTGGTTCTCATGAGCGCCGTGTAGAATTATTCGAAAAGGACGGCAGAAGACAGATATACGTCAACATGAACGTATGGCTGATCTTGCTACTTGTTAACGGCCGTTGTAAGGGAACGGCTAAAAGTAACGTTTGTTTAAACAGTAAAGGGAACTTTAATATCATTGGGTTTAATCTCGGTTTGAACACCTCACTTCATTTTTAAAAGCCATTCAAAATTTGTCCATTAAAATAGAGATCAAAAAGAGATTTTACTAAAACTCGTTGTCCATGAAACCAGAAATGTCCAATATACGGCCCGTGGCAATGCTTAGACGAATATCTAAGCTCAATTCTATAGATAAGGATTTTTATTATTTCTAATTTAAGATATTCTGTAAAGCATATTGCGCCATTACACGTTCAGAGATGTTTTAACTTGGCCATCCATCCCTCCATCCATCCATCCATCCATCCATCCACTTTCTCCACTCACTATTCTTAGGAGAGTGGTGGGGGTAGAGTCCTCAGGAATTTCTCCATAGGGTCCTATCAGAAACATGACCAACCAGATATTTGCTCTACGGCAGAACCGGTGAGAAATATTGCTAAGAAGTGTACGCTTGCTTTGTAGACCTCAAAAAAGAATGCGGCCACATGCCGTGGGAAATACGGTGGAGGGTTTTGAATGAGTTTCAGATTAAGGGGCAACATCTGATTGCCGCGCAGTCCTTTTTCACTCGACCCCTTTATCAATTGATCCCACCCATATCCATTTACTTTGGTTTGAGTTTTTGCCCCTAACCGACCTCTGTGAATCTAGTCTATACTTCTACTAGGCCTGCAAAACCGAACGAGTTTTATACTCCTCCATTCTCTTCTCTGAATTGGATGATATATAGTAATAATCATAGAAACAACTTTTAGGTTCTTGATATTTGGTGCTATTCCCACCAAAACCATTGTGTTTATCAATTCAACTGGATAATCCGTCAATATTTCTTCATCCGTGTCATCAATTTTCGGGACAGATGGTCTTTATCAATTTTGGACAAAGTACTAATTATGGTGGCCATGAGAGATTGTTATGGAGTGTTATGGAGATATTGATTGACCTCGCTCTCAACTACCGCCCCCCCCATCTATACGTAATAGTCCAGTGGATTGAGGTCTGGTGAGCTAAGAGGACACGTGTGTGGGAGAACATGATAATAGAAATTGGCACGCTTGGGCTGTCTTAAATTTATGAGACGGCGCGGGGTCTTGTTGGAAGATGTACAGTCTTTCTTTCCGTACTCTGTCTATTCAGAGCCTCGCAAATTTCTCCATTCCAGGTTTTATTTTACCGATTATATTTTGGACTTTTTGTACAAAATTCTGATTGTGTTATGGCCTTGTACATGCGTTTTGTGTCTAGGTGATGATGTTGGATCCTCGTCAGCATCTTCCAGTTTCTGTCGAACTTTGACAACGAAGGATTGGACAACTTTCAGGAAGCGAGCCATCTCTATATTGATGTACTGTACTTTTAAGGCAAAGATTTTATCGCGTGCCGTTTCATTTGGCGAGTCATCATATGTATGTATGTATGTATGTATGTATGTATGTGTGTATGTATGTATGTATGTATGTATGTATGTATGTATGTATGCACCAGGAAATCCATATGTGAAACCAGATATCTTGGTTGAAGGAACAATTCTGAAGGTAGTAGACAAGTTTGTCTACCTGGGCAGCACACTCAGCCGTTCTTGCTCCCTGAATGAGGAAATATGTTTCAGGTTACAGAGAGCAACTAATTCCTTCCGGTCTCTGCAGTCTCATGTCTGGTCCCAGCATGGCATAGCAAGGCAAACAAAAGTTGCTGTGTACCGTACTTGTGTATTAACATCCCTCCTCTACTCATGTGAGACATGAACTCTGTACAAACGTCAGGTAAGGGTCCTTGAACGCTTTCATCAGAGATGTCTCAGACACATTCTCAATGTTGGCTGGACCTCAAAAATTCCAGACACACAGGTCCTGAGGACAGCTGATATCTTGAGTATTGAGGCAATGGTGCACAAACAACGGTTACGTTGGACTGGACACCTTATTAGAATGAAGGATAGCAGGATTCCTAAGCAGATGCTATATGGAGAACTTGTGAATGGAAGGAGACTCCGGCAGAAACCAAGGCTGCGCTTTAAGGACTGTGTCAAGTCCTCATTGAAGGCCTGTGATATGCAGGACACTGACTGGGAGAACAATGCTTGTCATCGCCACAGATGGAGGAAGCAGGTTAAGGAGGGGATCGACACTTTTG
>NC_068996.1:55487020-55489952 GCF_001194135.2 Octopus bimaculoides
GGTTTTCATTGCGAAAGCAAATTATCAAGAAGAAAGAGAATGAAAATGTTTTTTACAAAGAAGTACAAAATGAAGAAAATAATATATAAAAAAATAATATATAAAAAAATGAATATACCCTTACATTATATCATCTTTGAGCTTTTGAAGTTCAATAGTAGTTCATGTATATAATGGTAGGAAAAATAAGGATGCATGAGAGTTGAGAGTTTTGTTAGGTTTAAAAAAAAGGGTTAAAAGTTTGTGTTAAGCAGGAAATGTGGTGTCAAAACAGCATGTATGTATGTATGTATGTATGTATGCATGCATGCATGCATGTATGTATGTATGTATGTATGTATGTGGAGAGAGAGAGAGAGAGAGAGAGAGAGTGTTGTGAGATACGTTAAATAGCATACAACATAAATTCTTGATTTATTAAAATTATCTCCGCCTCTGGAGGATGTATTATAATTACCAAGACGATTATGAGTAGCGCCATTTGAGAAGGGGAGATAATCTCAAGATGAAAAAAAAATCCAAGATTGACATATTAAGGAAATGGACACGGACACACACGTGTACTCACACGTGTACACACACGCACGCACACACACACACACACACACACACACACACACACACACACACACACACACACACACACACACACACACACACACACACACACAAACACACCATAAGTTTCACATGCAGTTATATTTTCAAGAAATAAAAGAACGTCTATATTTTTGAAGCTGAAATTAAGTTTGTTGGTACACATCCGATTCATTATTCCATGGAGGTGACTTGCCATTTTCTAAATATGTTACTTCACAATTTCATTACCATAATTCTTTGTATCTCCGCTCCTTCAAGCCTGCGTTTCTTAAATGTGTTTCTTGTTCGATTATATTTTGGTAGTTCTTAGACTGACTGGCTTCTTATTGCACCTGTTTTTTATTATTTTTTATTTTTTTACGATGAGGAGACACTGGAATGTCTTTGTTAAATTCTTTTCTGTTTTTTTTTTAATTGTTCTTGAAATGGGTGTCCTTTTTGGTTGCTTCCTCGCAGAGACAAAGAATTTATGTTATATGATATTTGATATACCTGTATGTTTTCTATGTTCAAATACATGTCACTGACAGCTCAGAGTTACTTCTCTCAGATCATTTTCGATCATATATATAATAATCAATCAGTATACGCAATTCGAAACAGTATTAAATAAGAATCGCCAGCTGTGTAATGTAGTAATCGTATATGCACTGTTAGAAGATACGATGCTGAAGAATTTTATCTCTGAAAATTCCTCAGCTTCATACCTTGTAACGGTGTACATACGTTTAGCATGACACACAGCTGGTGATTTTAATTTACTACTGCTTCAATTGCATACACTGAATTTTTCTAAAGCTCGTCAAGCTTCTGCAATATCAGTGAATGTTATAAATATATGTAATCGAACATCTGAGTAGGGCTGCTCAAAGCCCCTATTTCGGCTCAATAAAACACACATGACAATAACTTAGAAATAATCTGGTGATTAGTTTCCAAAGATAATTGATTCTATTCCAACTGAATGTACTCCTAACAAGGGTGGTCATGGACGGATTCAGTTGAAAACTAAACATAAATAGTGCCAAATTAAGACATTCAATTTCTGAAGAATTGAGAACGTTATTCTGCATGGAAGTTTGTAGGAACGCACGCATACATTTTCCGAATAGTGCAATGGAAACTTGAAGACATTGTTTAAGAAAGTGCATCAATGCGCGAACGCAAGAATATAACAGTGTGTGTGTATGTGTGTATGTGTGTGTGTGTGTGTGTGTGCGTGCGTGCGTGTTTGTGCGCCAGTGCTTGTGCGTTCGTGCGCGTGGGCACCACTATCAATGTGTAAAGCACGTGCTTAGCCGAGAATTTATATTCGCATCTTTTTTTTTTCGGATGCATACATGTTTGGCATCAGCCTCCATATTACGCCAGCACCACCACCACCACAACAACAACAACAACTACAAACATAACCACCACCACCACCACCACCACCACCACCACCACCACCACCACAACTACAACTACAAACATAACCACAACATTCTCATCATCATAATCGTTTTCAGCGTCAGTATCATATCTGATTGTTGCTGTTGTTGTAAAAGTTGGATGAGGGGAGGAAGGGAGGTGGGGGAGGACAAGAATGGATAATAATCTAGGCCAAGCATTTGCTGGATGTGTGTGTGTGTGTGTATTGGCAGATGTTGGTGTATATGAATGCCAGGGCGGGTGTATAAGCGGGTGACTGTGTCAGTATTGCACTTAAATATGTATACTACGCATGTATGTACATACATACATACATACAAACATACATATATACATACATACATACATACATACATGCATGCATACATACATACATACATACATACATACATGCATATATACATATATACACACACACACGCACACTTACTCACGTACACACATTAATATGTATTTATAAATTTAATGATTTATGTGTGTGCGTGTATACTTTTATAAACACACACATACTGTTTGTATGGGTACGTGTATGTGAGATAGATAAATAGATAGATAGAGAGAGAGAGAGAAAGAGAAAGAGAGAGAGAGAGAGTGAGAGAGAGAGAGAGATACAGACAGACAGACAGACAGACAGACAGAGAGAGAGAGAGAGAGAACAATGTGACTTGCCTTTTCGGCTGAGGTGAGTCATTCTGAGATTATCTCGCAACAATACTAACAACGGACCCCAGAAAATATTTATTATTATACTCTAAGCTTTCTTACACTCCCCTTCTCTCTCCCTCTCTCTTTCGCTCTCCGCATACACCAACACATACACACATACATACATACGTACATACATACATACATACATACAAATATATATATATATATATATATATATATATATATATATATA
>NC_068996.1:55490610-55491930 GCF_001194135.2 Octopus bimaculoides
GCAAAACGCGTATAATGAATAAGTTCCTTTAATCCCTATATATACTTAAAAAATTATGTGCACTCTACTCCAAAGAAGTGAAAGGTGCTGGAAAATGGACATAAATTCATCGTCAGGGAACCATCTTACAAAAGCAAGACATGCGCTAAATGCTAAGGTTGCGTACGAGTAATAACACTATATAGCTAAGTTAAATGACCGTTAGAAACAAGAACGCTAGTTTACAGGGAGTTGTTAAGGGAGAGAGGCTATGAACGCTATACTAAGAGTTTAAATTAAAAGAAGACATAATGAACCGCAGTGAAATCCAAAAATCTAAAAGTTAATAGTAACAAAAATCTTAGAAAAGAAGAAAGGGAGAGAATCCAATGAATTCTTTATATACTACTCCTTGTGTAAACAAACGTATATGAAGTAAAATTAAGTATAGATTGTAAATATAATTAATTAAACAACCATAGCATTGTATCGTATTAAGATACGGTTATCAACCTAAATAAATGGTAATACAAGGTACAAAACTATCATGTGATGAAATAATAAGAATAAACATGCTTACGATAACAAGATCGATAGTATGTACATAAATATACCAGTATACTTAAAACTCAACGAATATAGCTTTTCTGGGAAAGACTTGCTGAACCAACTATAGAAGGGGAAAGAGTAAAAACAACTGGCGTTGGAGTAAGATATAATTGTTATTTAAGATAATATTTTAATGTTATTATTCTTGTTCTTGTTATTATTATTATAATAAATATAAAAATAAATTTATTATTATCATTATTACTATTATTGTTATTGTCTAAAGTTAAGGGTAAATACTAAGTTGGGTGATTGTACATACCACTTGTAAGGTGGCTGTCCACTAGTGAGAATGTTATTAGGTGAAAAAATAAAAATAATAATAACTAAAATTAGTAAAAAGGATGAAATTAATGAAACGAACTGAAGGTGTGTTTCCTCCAATGCTGGCATCTGTATGCTCTCTGTGTTATCTGGTTAACTAAATTATTCTTGGAGAACAGAATGTGGAATAGCTCCAAATTACAGAGAGGACAAAAATCTTTACCCTTGTCGTAGGGTACTGAGGTAGCCAGTATTGACCATTCCAAAGAGAATTGTTTATTGCAGTCCTTAAGTTTCCAGATTAACTTACTTAGACCGGTACTATTATTTTTATTCCTATTCCTAAAGGAAGAATAATGGTTGGAAATTCTCTTGGAGACCTGCGTCGAGGAGCTACCAATATAATGCGAGACCTCTGTGTTAGTCGTTACCTTACATTGATAAACCACATTTTTGGTCCTGGCATTC
>NC_068996.1:55499915-55505943 GCF_001194135.2 Octopus bimaculoides
AACCACAACAGAAAAGACAACAGAAACTGCAAAAACAGAAGAAAAAAAAGAAAATTCCAAGACTGCCTCTCCCTCCCCCATATCACATACACCACACACAAATAACAAGCAGCCAACATCAATAAAAACAGCAACACAAACATTCACAGAAATACACACAGACGCACAAAATTTGCCGTTACCTCTTTCTGACTCCTCAGATCTCCCATCCCCTGATCCTCTTTCGTTTGACCTAGATATTAATTTTTTTTTTTTTTTTTTGCATTTCTGATATTTCTTAGTGTGGTGCGTGATTTAAGGCCTAGTTGGCTGTTATTTTTAGCACATCTATCGACCAGCAGATGGGCACAAGCATAAGAACATAGCGTAGAATATATTTGTCAACAAATGCTATCTCGCAGACAAATGAATTTTTATGTTTGGCTTGTTACTATGGAAAGAGGTATCAATGTGTCTGTGGCTTACGATTGACTAAAATTACTCAAAATTTTCAAACTTTTAAAGGCTAATAACATTTTATTTATGGCGAAAATGAATTTCATGGCATTGACTAGCATACAAAACTATACTATTACACCAAATATGAAATAAATTTGAGCAGGAATTGAAGAGATTGAAAATTGGCAACCAAACAGAGAAGATCCCTTATTTTAAATCGAGAATTCTTTTTTATTGATTATCCCTGTTAATTTTATTCTAGAAATTTACATAATAGCAGGGGTGGAGACGATAAGTTATCAACGATTCCTTGAAGGGTTCAGTGGTATAAGAAGTTTACCGACCCTCGTTCTAGCCGTTTCGGTAATTTTCCGCTTAAGGTTCTCAGAATAGACAAATTGAATTAGTGCCGCACGAGCCCGCGATTAGATCAATCCCACTGTTTTTAGAATGAAAAAATAGGGGGGAGAGTTGCCGTAAAGGACATTGGCCCCTTTTTGCAGTTACTTTCTTTGCAAAATATCAGCTGATGGTCAGCGCTGATATAACGTTTGGTTAGGTAGGCTCTCGATAGCCATACAAGTCCACATCCACACCAACACCACAAAACGCTTTCGGCATTGTACCCAGCTGTGGGTGCCGTGGGAAAGACTTACAATGAGTCGTTTTCAAAAGAAAGTCCTGCTGCTATAAGGTCAATTTAAAATAAAAAACAGCGGAAATTTACATCGAATATGCAAAACAGACATGACAAAGAAAAAAAAAAGAAAAACTATACAAACTGTATATTGAAATGAAATATTTTTATTAGGGAAACACCTTTACAGAAACAATCAAAGAACACCTTATAAATCCTTGGCTACCAATCAGTAAAACTCCTATATGAAAAGCAGACTGCCCCTGAGCACCAATGGGTCAACCCTGTATAAGAAATGCGGACTGCCTCTGGCTACCAATCAGAGAATCCTATGTAAAGAAACGTGGACTGCACCAGGCTATCAAAGTGGAAAATAAATCTGGTCACGATTATTTCACGGTACGTATTCAGAAAAGGTTAGGAAAGACTTCCTCCCGTCCCCACACCCATTTTCTCACAGATTATTGTTTAAAAAATTTCCCCCCACCCAAAAAACTCACGCTTTCGGATACGGAGATTCCGGAAAATTGACAAAAATCGGAATTTTCAAATTTTTGCACCCCTTCACCCTCTTATTCCTCAATTTCTTCATTTATCACTTTTTTTCTGTAACCCTAACCCTAAAACGCTAAACCTATCCCTAACCTTAACCTTAAAGCCCTAACCCTAACCCTAAAGCCCTAACCATAACCATAATCCTAAAACCCGAACCCTAACACTAGCCCTAAAACCCTAACCCTAAAACCCTAACCCTAACCCTAAAACTCTAACCCTAACCCTAAAACCCTAACTCTAACCCTAAAACCCTAACCCTAAGACTCTAACCCCTAACCCTAACACTAAAACTCTAACCCTAACCCTAAAACCCTAACCCTAAAACTCTAACCCTAACCCTAACCCTAAAATCCTAACCCTAAAACTCTAACCCTAACCCTAACACTAAAACTCTAACCCTAACCCTAAAACCCTAACCCTAAAGCCCTAACCCTAAAACCCTAACCCTAACCCTAAAACCCTATCCCTAACCCTAACTCTAAAATCCTAAACTCTAATCCTAACCGTAAAACCCTAACGCTAACCCTAAAACCCTAACCCTAGCTCTAAAACCCTAAAACTCTAACCCAAACCCTAAGTAGAAAAATTTTTGGAAATTTGTTGCAGAATCATAATCTCCGTATTTTCCCGCATATTTGGAAAAAAAAAAAGAATTTCTGAAAAAAGTTAAACATGAAGAATTTTGAGTGGGTGATGGGGCGGAGTAATTTCAAAATGCCGATTTTTGCCAATTTTATTGCAAATTCGTATTCTCCGTAACCGAAAACGGGGGTTTGTGTAGAAAAAATAAATTAAATAAAAAAGGTGTGTTTTTGTGGTGGGCACAAAAGGAAGTCTTGCCAAAAGTTATATCTAGTCACAGCATATTCACCATTCTCTCACAACTTTCAGCAAATTTACTGAAAGGTAACACTTTGCCCTTTATCTCCACCATCCACTTCACGTGATACTTGATAATGTTGATGACAGCTCGTCCCCCTCATTCCTCTCGTTGTCGTATACTCGTACTACTATTTCTTCCGTGCTATAGCCACCTGTCTGAGATCAACTACATGTGATTCTTTAGTAAAGGAAGACGATTGAGTCAGCTGGCTATCCCGATATCTCAACATACGTTAACAACAGTTCAACGCAGATAAGCCCATTTGTCTGTGATTCACTGGCATTGAACCACTTTCACTCTCAGAGCATCTCGAACAGGCTAACAGAAATGTCGTAAGAGGATATTGGAAGTTATCAATCATAACCATTGACTTTTTCTTTTTATATATACATACTTAAATACATACATATATAGACGCAGGCGTAGCTGTGTGGTGAGAAGCTTGCTTCCCAACCATATGGTTCTGGTACAGTACCACTGCCTGGAACCTTGGGCAAGTGTTTCTACTATAGCTTTGGGCTGACCAAAGCCTTGTGAGTGGATTTGGTAGTTTGAAACAGAAAGAAGCTCGTCAAGTATGTGTGTGTGTGTGTGTTCGACTTTGTGTCTGCGTTTGTTGTCCTCCACCACCGCTTGACAACCGGTGTTTGTGTGTTTATGTCCCGGTAATCTAGCGGTTTAGCAAAAGAGCCGATAGAATAAGTACTAAGGTCGATTCATTCGATTCAACATTCTTCATGGCGATACTCCAGCATGATCGCAATCGGATGCCTGAAACCTGTAAAAGAATAAAGAATAGAATAATGTATGTATGTGTGTGTGTGTGTGGGTGTGTGTGTGTGTGTGTGTGTACATACATACATACACACACATATATTCTTGGGTATCTAATTAAAATGGCTAACGTTACTTGTAAACTGTTACAAGGTAAAGGCTAAAAAAGAAAAAAAGGAAAAGACAGAGAAAAATGGGAAAAGGGTCAGATAGAAGTTTTAAGGAGTTGGTTTTTACATTCTAGTGAGGAAGGAATTGGCGAAGTGGTTAGTGCAGAATATCTGAGATAGGATACAATACGGATGGCACAAAGAAGGGAGAAGAGATGGGTGAGTGGAAAAAACACGACACCACTTAGCTTTTAGGAGCAGAGGCCATTGCAGTATCGGTGGAAAAATCGGAGAGAGGATACGGTGGATACAATACGCTGGTGGACTTGGAGGTGTAATGTGTTAGTCAAGGCTTTTATGTAAGCCATTTAGGTAGCCTTTCTGCAGATAACAGCATCAATGACATTGTCTCCTGTGTGGGAGCATGAGTCCATTGTGATTTCACTCTAATTTTGTAAAGGATTAGCAACTGATGGAGGAAAGGGTGAACTATTTTTCTGGTACAGAGGTCTTTGGCACAGGTGAGATCCAACATTTGTTGCGCTCTTCAGGTTCTAATAGCGTTTGTTCATGTGTAGGACAGGGACAATGTTTTCTTGATTGGGTATAATGTAGTTCTATATTTAAGAGATGAGGAATTATGTACATTATTTACATTTGACGGATATTTGTCCTCATCTTGTTTGTTGTTAACACAACGTTTCGGCTGATATACCCTCCAGCCTTCATCAGGTGTCTTAGGGAAATTTCGAACCTGGGTTCTCATTCCTAAGGTATTTTTCGACGACGACAACAACAACAACAACAACAACAACAACATCGGAAAATACCTTAGGAATGAGAACCCAGGTTCACAATTTCCCCAAGACACCTGATGAAGGCTGGAGGGTATATCAGCCGAAACGTTGTGTTAACAACAAACAAGATGAGGATAAATATCCATCAAATGTAGATAATGAGCATAATGTCTTTGAACTCTTGAAGGAGACATGATTGGAATGATATCAACATCTTTGATGTTCTTCTTCAGAGAATTAATGCAAGTGTGAGGCACGGTATTTTGGGTACATATGAATGGCATTTAGGTGTGGAATGTAAGGGTGGTGTGTTTTGTAAGAGACGAGGAAGAGTATGTCATTGATGTATAGAAGAAAGAATATGGGAACCAAGACAGAATCTTGTAATACACTATAGTTGAGAGAGGGGGGAGAGGGAGTGAGTGAGATCCCCACCAGGACATCTCAACATCGTACAGTCTGACAGGAAGATAACTTATGGATAACGTCAAACTGCCAACTTAAATAGGAGCTTGTTTAGCATCCAACTGCACAAGTGAAATTCCGCTCAACAAATGTTTTCTTTCAACCCATCTTTCTCGTCTCCATTCACACGCGTTAACCAAGCGTGAAACTACCTCCGTTCAACAAGGTCACTGATCCTGATACTTTTCCACTGCCGTCAAAACAATGCTCATAGATCTTGTTTCTTGACTCTGTAAACTCTTCATTCTCTAAGCTGGCAGTTTTATACCAGGCGATTCGAATGCCAAATAAGGTCGAGTGATTTACTGACGTCAGTGCTGCAATGCAGCTTTCACTATATTTCTCGAGGGCAAGAGACTAACAATGAACAACACTCAGGTGAGTCGGCTTTGAGTAGATTTAGCTTTATGAAAGCCAAACAGGCGGCCAGTAAAAAGAGAGAAATTTGAAGCGTTAAAGTTGTTAAAGGGTAGTTTGGGTAGTTTGTTTATATTTAGAATGAGATATAGTGTAGCGAAACAAGTGTCCAAGGATTCCTTCAGAGAATGATTCAAGAGTTTGTGAAGTTTAGGAATTGGGTTGAGGGTAACGGAAAGAACATAGTCAAGGCCGAGGGCCTTAATGATTTGTAGTGACAGGAATTAGTTTCTTCTTTGGTGAATGCGCATGGATGGAGATAACAAATTGCGGTGTGAGAGAATATGTTTTTAGGGACACTTACCTGGTGTGTACATTGTGGAGTGAGTTGTAAAGTGAACTTCAAATGTAGAGGCTTCCTTCTTCGCGACAGTACAGCTAATAAAGCAGTCATGGTTGACTAGTGGAGGGGATGGGGACGGGATCGAATTCTGTGAAGTCAGCAAATATTATTTTGTCAAGGAACTTAACAAGATCGATAGTAAGTAGAGAGGCGGAAGTGCAGGTGGGTATTCCTCCCTTTCATTTCTGCATCGGACCACGAATTTTATTTTGTTGAACGTAATAATGCCAGTTTTATTGAACCGGTCGTATGAGTGATACTTCGTTTTATTGATCAAGGAAACCTGATTGATAAAAGACGGGTGACGACGTCGATGGTGGTGGTGGTGATGGTGGTGGTGATGATTGTGTTATGATGGTGGTGGCATCGGCCGGCTGTGGTAGAGGTGGAAATGGTGATGATGATGGTGGTGGTGGTGGCGGTGGAAATGGTGATGATGATGGTGGTGGTGGTGGCGGTGATGATTTTGGTATTGTGGCGGCAGCGACAGTGATGGTAATAATGGTGTTTGTGTTGGTGACGATCCTCTCCCTCCTCTTCCTCCTCCTCCTCTTCCTCCTCCTCCTCTTCCTCCTCCTCCTCTTCCTCCTCCTCCTCTTCCTCCTCCTC
>NC_068996.1:55506894-55509394 GCF_001194135.2 Octopus bimaculoides
TATATATATATATCTACTAACACACACACACACACACACGCACGCACGCACACACACATACACCTAAGTACATAGAAGTAGAGAGTGGGTGAGAGAGGGAAAGAGAAGAGAGGGACAGAGTGAGAAGATCAATAGAAGAAAAAACAAAGATATCTGTTAGCAAAGGTATCCTGCCTCCCCCCTTCTCCATCGCATCACCCCTCAACCACTGCCAATAACAGGAAAAGAAACAAACAATAATTTATAATAACAACATCAAAAGATGTGGAGGTGGGGGGGGGGGTAAATGAAGAAATATGCGCGTGGACAGAGGTAATACGAGGGGTTGCCTAAGGCATTAAGGTTCTACGTGATTTATAGGGTAGGTGGGTAGGTAGGTAGGTAGGTAGGTAGGTAGGTAGGTAGGTAGATGGGTAGGTAGGTAGGTAGGTCGATAGATCAAACAGTGAGGTAGGTAAGGAGATGGTATGACTGATTGACTGGATGCGAGAGAGGAAAAGGGAGGAAGCGAGAGAGGTGAAGCATGAAAGAATGAAAGAAAAAAAAGAAAGGAATGAGAGGCGAAAGGATACAAAAATAGAGAATATGGGAAAGAAAGGAATATAAAAGAAAGGAATATATATGAAAGAGAGAGAAAGAGAGAGAAGGGGAGAGAAAGAAATTGAAAATGAAAGAAATGAAAAATGAATGAATGATAAAATGGAAGGAAAGAAATATAGCAAAATGTAAAGAAAAGAAAGAGAGAGAGAGAGAGAGAGAGGGAAAGAAAAAGGAGAGAATGAGAGATTATGTGAATGAAAAGAGAGAATGAAGAGATGGAGAAGAGAAGGAGAGGGAGAGAGTAAGGAAAAGGAGAGAGGAGAGAAAGACAGAGTGAAGGAGAGAGAAAGAGGGAGAAAGAAGAGAGAGAGAGAGAGAAAGTGTGAGAGAGAGAGAGAGAAAGAGGGAGAGAGAGAGAGAAAGAGGGAGAGAGAGAGAGAGAGAAAGAGGGAGAGAGAGAGAGAGAAAGAGGGAGAGAGAGAGAGGGGTAGAGCGAATGTGGAAGGAGTAAAGATAAAGAAAGGTTAAAAAATGAACGAGAGAGAGAGAGAGAATTAGGAAAAGAAAGAAGAAAAAGGAAAGGAAATGAAAGTGAGATGAAACTATGAAGAGTAAACGTCTCTTTCTTTATTTGAAGAAAAATGACAACAACAACAAAACCGAAAGAAAAAGAAACAAGAAACTTGTGGAAGGATGATGAGTCAACCTTATCGATTTTTAATAACAATTTTAAATATCGATTTTTATATTTTTTTAATATTTTGCCCGCCCTTCCCCACCATACATAAAATATATATAAACACACACACACACACATGTAAAGTACCTTACATTCTCACAATCATCATCATCATCACCATCATCACCCCAGCTGTTGATGATGATGGTGATGATGATGGCGGTGACTGCTGGTTGATACAGTTTGTGGTGTTGACGACGACGACGACGACGATGTTTAAAGAAAAGCAAATCAAGAAGGAAAAGGTAGCGAACGATGACGTTATGGAACGTCCCATTTCTTTCCCAACTTGCTCTCCGCGTTTTCCTGGCTGGAATAGGAACATCACTTTTATTGGTTTTAATTTCCCTTTTTATGACAATATCTTTGTGGTGTTGTTCCAATGTTTATCTTAAAAGGTTCCCCAGGAGAAGGTTCTCCCCCTCCACCACTTCTGCCGGATAAAGGAATAGTCCGGAATCCCATATAGTTATTCACTTAGACACTTCTTCTCACTAAACTCTTCAATCTCACCTTCTATTTCTCTCTCACTTTCTCACTTTCTTTCCTTCTCTCTCTCACTTTCTCTCCCTCCTTTTCCCTCTGTTTCTTGCCCTTTTTCACTCTCTCCCTCACTTCGCTTACTTTCTCTCTCTCTCTCTTATTCTCTTTCTCATTAAATCTTCTCTCTTGAATTCTGTCTCTCTCCCTCTCTCCCTCTCTCTCCCTACGGTCCTATCAAGTGTGTCTGTTACCATTCTCTGGGACAATTTATTAATGCCTGACTCATCAACCTTTGAACCACTTTTTTGTTTAGAAACGCTATTAAAATTTTCTTTCATTTTTTTTTTCTTTCTCCAAAATATTATTTCTGCAAATAAGATTACCCTCAATAGAAAGAACGAACGAATTTCATTGGTATTAAAGTCTAAAACACACCTTCCAGATTCCAGTAAAATCTCTTCATATCATGTTTATCAGCTTCTTAAAAAATCGTGGGTGTTTTTTCTCTCTCAGTTTCTTTCGCCTAAGTTTTACCATAACCGTCTGGAAAGGTTTCCCTCCTGGTAAAAATGATTTTCTATTAAACATCTAGATTTTATGTGGACTGTGCACATTCTTAAGGAGTGGTGGTCATTATGTCGTCATTACTAAGTAGGGAGGTAGGCTGAGAATTATCACACTGTAATACTATGTTTCCTGAGTTTTATTACTTCAAACAATTGCATTTACATATGTACA
>NC_068996.1:55513456-55533456 GCF_001194135.2 Octopus bimaculoides
ATACCAGCCTCCCCTCTCCACACCACCGATGTTATCCAAGGGAAAGGCAAATGTCGATACAGCTTGGCACCTGTGACGTCGCAACACATTTCTACGGCTGAGTGAACTGGAGCAACGTGAAATAAAGTGGCTTACTCAAGAACACAACACGCAGCCCAGTCCGGGATTCGAACTCACAACCACACGGTCGTAATTTCGACGCTCTAACTGAGCCATGCGCCTTCCACACACACACACACACACACACATATATGATTAGCACTATTTTGTTATGCGCATTTAGTAGACAGTATGAACTGTGAATAAAGTGAATACGCACAATGTGTATCACTCCGCTATATACATATATAAACATGTAAAATAAATAAAAACAGGCAAATCATATTAACGCCTCCAATGAGTTGTTTTATTGTCTCAACACAAAACAAAGATACAACATTCGGCAATGCTCTTTTAATGGGGAGAATGTGATATGGCTACAACTCTGGTTATATTATAATCTTCCGGTTTCAAACGTGTCATGATAAAGAGCACCAAGAAATACGAAGACACAAGTTAAAATTGACGGCCACATTTATTTCTCCACTTATAGAAGATACAGCAAACTGGTACAACATGAATAATACTGTTAGCTAAAATACATTGGTTCTTCGTGCAGTTTGTACATAACGAGGTCCGCGGAAAAAGAACAAAGCATTGCGTCAAAAATCTCTGTAAACCATTCTCTCCTCTCTACGAACCCTTAGAGAAAAACCTTTATTTATAGCGGTAGGGTGGCTCAAAACGCACCACCCTTTTCTGGTCTGGCAAGTGGTCTGATTGTATAACTTAAAGCATCCAATCAGCACAAACAGGTTTGGTCATGTGATCACTTGAAGAAAACCAGCGTAGGAGCCAATATGGATCTGTAGCGTACACGCTTGTGAAATTCCTCTCCCCTTTATTATATATACGTATATACAAACGTAGCAGATAACAGCTAACCTTTGGCCGCTATTTGGACCCCGCTGTGTCCATTATTCTGATTGGTTGATATTGGCGCAATTTGCCTCTTACTCTGTCGCGCCAGTCTGCAGCGTATAACCAATCGGAGCCCTAAGTAAGATCACGTGAGACAACCTGTTCACAATCCCGGTTGAGCCTGCTCTTCATTATATAAATCCACTTTCTCCTCGTCTCGAGGTCTTTGGTTCCAGACCTACTAAGGTCTAGCCACTGACCACACAAGACACTGCCAGTTCTAGCGATAACGCCAGACGCCCAGGTTTCAACACATCGCTGTTCGTGAATTACTTTACCAGAGATCAACAGGAAATATACAACCTGTGAGCCAGACGACAACACCCGTCCAACAGCATTACGGCAATCTCTTTCTTCGTCGCTACCATCCTCCTCTTAACGACGTCAACAACATCTTTCTACGTATACAGCTCAACCAACAACACTGCACAAGTTCCAACATAGCACTGTTTGTGAATTACTTCCCCATGGTTAACAGCGAATATACAACCTGCGAGAACTCCTGTACACGTGACCCAGGCAGCAGCATTACAACCACAACTTCATACAACACGTACCGCAACCGGCTCTGCGTCATCGCCACAACTTCTTGATACAGTATTTTTATCACCGTGTACAATTGACTACGAACTGGTATTTCTCATTCTTGTATCTATGAACATCCGTCTAACTTCTCATTATAGACTCTTTCACTGTCTCCTTCTTCATTGCTATTCTTATATGTACTTAACACGCACGCGTACATACATTCATATACAAACACTTTGTTCTCATGATGGCCTGTCTATTATTCTGTATACATGACGCGAACACAGACACAAATTAACAAATCAATAAATCTCTCTCTTAAACCTTCTATTCGGTTGTGCCTTTCTCTTTTCCAACTTGCACATTATATGTATTATTTCATCCTTCTGATCTGAGTCGTTATTAGATGGTTTCACCACACTTCACCTTGACCATTTATAGACCCATTTAAACTTAAACAAGCGAACTGTGAAAATACTTGCTACATCCTCAACAGCACTGCGAATGCAAGGATTTCAGGAAATTTTCCATAGCCCCCAGGCTGAAAGTATGTTCAATTAATCTTCGTCAACATCCTCCAGCCTCTCCGAAAATTTCGTTGCTCTTAATCCACCACGAACCCTCTGTAAATTGCATGGATTGACGAACCACCTGCGTGGCTACCGTCAGACAGCTGAGAGCGTCTGACAACATCCAAGATGCAAGACGCTTGTTTTATTTCTTTTTTTTTTTGTTTGTTTATTTGTTTCGTTCTTCCTTTCTTTTGCATGATGGCTCCGTCAAAGAAACATGCTACGGAAAGACATCCCTGACAAACGGAATCCTCACTTATTCACCATCCGCAAATCGTTTCAGATATGCCAGCCTCAGTACTTACCAGCGTATCATTAGCCTCGACATACCAACACCACGTGCAGAATAGGTTGGCATCAAATGAAAACCAGTGGAGCGTTTCTCTGCAGAAGTTCTAATCTTGTCAGTTGAAATTTGGGATAAAACACAAAAATTTGCAATCGATAGATAACGGAGTCAATGTAGGTGTTCTTCACCTCTGCCCGAGATTTCGAGGATAAGTTGTCGGGGGATTGCTAGGTGAGTCTCACCACCCTACTCATTAATTCTTAGCCACCTGGAGGTTTAGCTCGAACCAAATCCCACGTACTGTCGGTACAACAATCCAAGACGCTATTGCGGGATCTTAACACTTCAGGTGCCAAAATGCAAGCCCCACTTACCACCTCAACTTTCTTTTAATATGGAACTCTTCAATTTCAGTCATGGTGAGTTTGTCTTCTTCATATGCCGAAATAGACCTTCTACATCCTAGTTCGAGTTGGACGCTTTTTTGCGACTCCAGCTTTCGCAGAAATGACTTAAAAGCTAAAACATAGAGGAGTAGTATGATTGGAAACGCTTTATGGACCGAGTATGCGATTCAATAGTTCTGCTTGGTGGTTATGTGGTTAGACCACTAAAGAGATGTCTTTCTGGGATGAAGCAATCTAGTCCCTTCAAATTGGAAACCAACCACTCTGAGGACCGCTGCCAAGTACCGACGACCCTGGATAAAGCCAAATTGATCACAAACCCCAACGACTCAAGGTTTATTATCCACCTTCTCTTCAACGTATTACGTAAGGTAGATGCTACCGTAGATATATTTGTCTGGAATGCGCCCCCGACCACATTTCTTCGTCAGAAAATTGTTCAAAAACTTAGACTCTGCGTCCAGCAAATATATGGGCCGGAAACTGTTGATGATTTGCCTTTGCTTGCGTGTTGCCATTTGCGGTAGACTTCTACCTGGAGATGGATGGAGGAACATACAAGTCTAGTATGTATTCATAATGTTGAATACACCATCCAAACCAACCAATCACCACCAACCATATTTTAGCTGCCGTTATCGGATATTTCACAATATTCCATATCCTCTGTAAAGAGCTGCGGCAGGCTATCGAGAACAGCACTAAAGTTCATCGTCTTTAATCCATTATTACCTTCAAACAGTTCTGTAGAATACTGCTAGAAAGCCGTACTCATATGTCTGGGTTCGATCAGCGTGCGCCCGTCATGGTCACTTGAAGAGTAAACCATGAATTTGCCGTAACTTCTCTGCTACCTCAGGTCCGTCTAACAGTTTTTTGTTCCCTCTTGTCTAAGAGTATTTGCCTTTTTTCTTAGCTCTGACACATATCGTGCTTCTTGTACTAAAAACTGTTCAAGTTCATTTTCACTGCTCACTTATCGACCGCGATACCTTCTTTAATAACTTCTTCTAATCTCGTGGCTACTCTTTTTCAGTCTATTATTATTTTCTATCATTACTTCTCTGTTATACCTTATCGATTCTTCACTGATGGTTCTTTTGAGAGACCTACCATGCATTGGTGACAACTGTCCGCATCAACTATATTTAATTTACTTTACTAATCTACTCACAGCAGTTTCCGTACCAAGAACGACGTATTCAGCTTCCGGTGATCGATCCCCCATGTGTGAGTCCTACAGACTTGTGATCGGTATGGTCGAATAGCCAAAATTGTGTACGTCTTACGCTACCCCAATTTGTTGACTCAGCAACAAATGCTGTGTCTAGATATGATCTTGACAACTCGACGCAATTTATCCAATAGACATATTTGGGAAATCCAGTCGTACTTGTCAGATCGTTGGACGTGCTTGGGCAGTTTTGTAGGGCCAACCCTCCTGTCACTTATTCCTGCTTAATCCCAACGTATGTCTAAAGATGCCGGTTTTGTCATCCAACAGCGCTAACGCGCGAAACGTTCACAGGAATGATTCTAGGCGTCTGAAGAATATCGGTTGCACTGCCTAAATCAGAATATAAACAGACACTATTCTAAAGACACTGTCTTACTATCAGGATCTAGGAAAATCATCCGTTCCTCGTCACCAGACCTTTCCAAAACAATACTGCTATCCAGATCGATTCTAACCAACCAAAAATTGCAAACGATTCACAATCATTGATTAAAAATATAAGCGATTGTGTGCAGGAAATCTCGGTCACGTTGATAGCCATCTTTATCCGGTCGTTAAGCAAATGATATTGCTACTAGGCAACCCTTCAGGTTACAATTTACTCTAGCTACGACCATGTTTTACTGAGAAGAATGAAACATGTCACCTTTGTCTTGAATAACTGTTGATCATCTCTTCTTAGAGAGATAGACCTTTTAAAACCTCTTCCAAAAGTTTCTTTGGCTGTTATTTTTTGGAAAATACTCACGTCATATGGGATTTTTCACCCAGCAAAACCACAAAAATTTCCTGGTAATGTTTTCACCAGAAATCTATTTGCTGATGTTTTAAAGAGGAATTCCTCAAAATATCTTTGTCTTTTGTCTTCGAGTTGTTTTATGGTCTCCATTAAGGAAGAGAAAGCAGAAGAGGAGGGGAAGTTTGTTGTGTGCATGAATTTTGATGTCATTGTTTCGTTGTTTTCGTTTTTGTTGTTTTTCTTTTTATTTCTTTTCATGATTCTTTGTTTTGTTTGTTATGGTTGCCGTTACGTTTGTGTCTTTTGTTGCTGTGGTTGCGAGTTTTCAGCGATTGGTGGTCTTTTTTTTTTGTGGCTGTGAATTATTGTTATTGTTGATGTTGTTATTTCTAATTGTTCTTAATCGTGTTTATGATGTTGCTTTGGTGATATTGGTTGATTCTTTGGTAACTCGTCAATCAGTCAATCAGTCAATTATATCGATCCCGCTAATTAACCAGTATTTATTTTATCGACCCCAGAAGGATGAAAGAAAGAAAAGATTTGAACTCTGTATCGATATTGGTGTGATCAATATTGCTGATGTTAATCTTAAACACCTGTAACTTGACAGCTCTCTTTCTCAAACACACACACACACACACACACACACACACACTCACAGGTACACAGGCACACACACATACACACACACACACACGCACACGCACGCACACACACGCACCAAGTTAGACGCATAACTTCACCTATCTCTGGTTCATCAGGTAATGTGCGAAAAATACATGAATGTTTATGTATACAGTGAGTCTTTATAATTCATATCTGTATTATAATTACCGTTGAAATTCCATTAGCTTCATTTTAAAATGTCTATGTTGATGATAAATCGTTGTGACATTTATATAGAAAGCTTCTCTTAAGTGAACAGGGATATATTCTTGTTTAGTGATAGAGCAGTGTATGATAAGAACGATTTTTCTCGTGAATAAAAATGTGAGAAGGTATCAGATTGTCGATAGCTGTTCATGGAATCTAAGATATTCCATATGATATCCTAGGATATATTCAGATATCAAATATCTTCAGATATCAAATAACATTGGTGAGTGCCATATCAGAGTTACCTTGAATGCTTCTAAAAATATAATCATGTCGATAAAGCCTAAAATTGAATAGATTTGTTGTATGAATATAATGGATACAATGTGTATTTAGATTAGCTTGTAATTATAATAGTTTAAATATAGTAATTTTCAAGACATTTACCATTGCAAGAAGATATGTTGATTTGGGATTTTGCTATTAGTGGAGTCTAGATATTTTACATTATCTATTTTCTTAGAATTTTGATGGGAAACTTTTAGTGCGGTTATTTATCGTTAAGGAGTTAATTTTAGGTGAGTTAAGGTTATATTTCTTTCTGCATTTGTACCATATAGGAAAATCAAAATGTATAAATTTTAGGAATATTTTCCCCTATTAAAGTGCTGACATTAAATGAATAGGGAGGATTGTATCATATTATTTCTGGCTTTGAGCCTTTATACCTTGAATAACTTTCAAATATTTAATTTTCCCTTTAAAAACAAGTATTTGCTAGGGCACACAATCATATTGGTTGGTTATTAAATTGAATAAAAGTCTGTTGTAAGAGATGGGTAAGAATCTAAAGAATAGTTGGCGGTGGATCGGTATAATGATCTATATATAACATTGAATCGTTTGGATTAAGTTAGTGCTGAAATTTATTGTTATCAGTTAAATTCTTAGATGTTATTAAATGTTAAATCTATGAAATTAAATATTTTAAGATTACTGCATACGATCATTTCTGGTTTAATTCTGGTTTAATTCTGATTTAACTGGATTTTTCCTGAATTTATCTATTTAGAATTTTCAAATTTAATCTGCTTGTATATTCTTAATCTGATTCGCGTTCTGTCATAATTTTATTCAAAATGACCTATATAGAAATAATGGTTTAGTAATTTTTAAAACCACAAACGGACAAAAACGGGTAAATTCAAGAAAAAATAAATAAGCTGTATAAAGAATTTAATTTGAAAGTTACTATCGATGGCAATCATAAAACATTTTCTTAGATGTAGCATTTAATTTAGATAACAATAAACTTCATCCCAATGGATTCATATCAAAATTGTCTCCTTCAATAGCATGAAAGTATCAACACACTTCCACTATACAAATAAGAAAAAAATAAGTCCAACAACTACTAACCATGAACAAGGCAAAACTAAAACCTCCAAGAACGTTACAGTTGTTGGGTCTCACAACCACTGATGATCACTTTTATCGGACGAACAACAACATAGCAAGCACTATATCACGAAAACTATCCTTTCTTATTGGGGCCAGAAAATATATTCTACACTCCAGAGAAACTGCCTCACTTTGCTTTGCTTTCTCCGCCATAAAGTTAATAAATGCTATTTTCTAATATCTTAAAATCCAAATTATCTGACTCTACTGTGGTTATTTCCAATGCTAAAGATATTGAAAATAATATAACAAAAGTGTTCATTGGATAAATATATATCAGCGTTCCTCAATGTTTAAATAATAAATTAATCTCATTTCCCGCCAATACCCAATATTTTTTTACGAATATTTCTGCAAAGGCAACAAGCAGAAAACAGCCTTTCACTAAACTAGCGAGAAAGCCTAAAACTATTAGGCCTTAATCTGTCTGCCTAGGTATCGCCCTTAATAGTTTACTGCTACTTTATTTTATCGATCCCGAGAGGATGATACAAAGTAAATGAATGCGTGAAGACATTAGATCTACATCGTGTATATAGAAAGAGACTCGATAGAAATTTTTCTAGAAAACATGGGAGATGACGGCATTGAGTTTGGTCGGTACTGCCAGCGCACGTGGACGAAGAGTTGTTCTTGTGTGAGACGCTAGAGCAAACGCAATAGAACCAAGTCGGGAGTTATTAGAGAAACGAAATGAAGGAACTCAATTAAACATGGCCGCAGCCACATTATATAAGTGACAATTGGACGTAGTAAAGGGAGCCTGTTTATTCTGCCAATCGCAGACCGAATAGAGCTGTGAATTTACTGTGTCGTTTGAACCTACCTGAGATTAAAAATGTATGTGTTAACCTAATGCTAGTACAGACATGCAACAATGTAATCAAAATATCGTCCACTGTACAAACTTTCGTATTTTCTTCCGAGTCGTCGCAGTCGTACAATTATGTAACAATTGAATTGAATCAGTAATTTATATACACTATCTTCTATCAGTTTATTTCAATACATCAAAAAATTATGTACTTATTCCATCTCAAGTTTTATTGCATTTATGATATTAACAAAGTTTAAAGTTCTCGCTGAGCAATTTTATTCCGAGCACCATTTTACATATTCTTCCTTACGATCAGCACAACACTTCATAAACAAACGATCATATTTGTGGTATGATTTAGTTTTATCAATAGTTTTAATAACAATACCACATGAATGACGCAATATTGGTCGTCTGTGAACATTGCAATGTGTTTCAGGACATATTCTCTTCCAGGACATATTCTCTTCCAGGACATATTCTTTTCAAATGTACTACGAGGTATTTATGTCTCACTACCATTCAAATCACATCGTCAGCTGCAATCGATATCAAATTTTCCAATGGAATTTATTTTATTTTCATGAAATCAAAATCTTAAAGCAATAAATATAGATTTTCCCCCAATTGTTGTCAGTTTCTATTTTTGCAAATAATATATTCTCGTTTCAATCTGCAGTTGTCATTTAAAATACCATTCAAACACATTGAGAAGGACTTTGTTATTGACAACTGTGTATTCATTAACTTTTAAATCTTTTATCTTTCACTATATCAGTCATTGGGCTGTGGCCAGGGCCGGATTTATAGAGGATCGAAGAGGGCAGTTGCTCCAGGCATCCACAGATATAGGGCCTTCCTGCCATGAAGGGCATGCAGCACTCAATATAGGGAGCTCCCACCTCTCAGCAATCTTGCATGCAGAGGCTTTCTTGCAATAAACAAACATATTGTGAAAAATGTAATGAACCCTCTTTTTTTTTTTTTGATAAATAACCAGTTTTGACTACGTTAGTGACATCAATTCATTCAATTGAAAAACACTTTGTTACCCATTCCAAAAACAGCCACGATTCCCATGGAAATTAATTATAGTTCCTTTTGAGACATTGACAGAAAGCAACAAAGACTCAAAAGAATCCATGTATGTATCTGTGAATGTGTGTGTATTTGTGTGTGTGTGTGTGTGTGTGTGTGTGTGTGTGTGTGTGTGAGAGTATGGATGTATATAACGACAGATAAAGAAATTGATAGAAAGAAGTTAACATCAAATTCCTTCTTTCGGTACATGACTGAGCACAGTGACCTTAGATTGACCGCTGGCCATTAAAGACAAACACACACACACACACACACACACACACACACACACACACACACACACACACACACACACACACACACACACACACACACACACACACACACACACACACACACACACAAATAGGCATACACGTATATTACCATTGTAAACTTCATTATTGCAGTGAGATATTGAAAAGTGGTTTTATTTTAGGAAAGAGCAAGTAAGTATTGTATATGTGTTCCAAAGTTTAAATTTTGAATTTAGTATTAATTATAAAATTACGTCTCTCTACAGCTCAAAGCATTTTTTTTTCAGCCTTAGAATTACCACAATTTCGAGCACCATTTTACAATCTTAAAGAAATTTTTTTAATGTATCATATAGATGTAATAGTGTGATGCCGAATCCGAATTTGTTATCCATTTATTCCAGAAAAATTTTGCAAAAATGTTACAGGTATTCAAAATTTGATAATTTTCAGAATTTTCATCCAATCAGAAAACAGTGTGTTTGCTGCCTCTTGTCTGAAAACATATCACAGTAGCAAGAAGGAGGTGGGCACCGGCTAGTCAAAACATTAAACTAGCTATAGTAAACAGTGAAAAAAAAAAAAAGAGTTGCAAGCACATTAAATATTTAAAAGTAACGAGCAAACCAACAGGAGTTGCTAGAAATAACAGTCGAAACATTAAAATATACACGAGCAAATTAAAGTTTTAAAAGCTATAAGCAAACCAATATGAGTTGCTAGAAATAAGAGTCAAAATATTGCTTAAAACAGACATTAGTTAAAAATTCAAGAACGAAAGTTTGCAGTAGGCTCTAGGATTTTATAAAAGAAATTATCATTTTCATATCTTCTTCTCCACGTAAATTCCCAAAGATAAGAGTCAACCATTTAACGGTGTGTCCGACATTGGCGTTTGTTTCCACACTTCAAAGATACCCGTGTACTCTCAACCTTCTGATTACAATCAATTTGGTGGCTACACTCCTTGTGTGCATGCACAGCATCTTTGGTTACTATGGAAACAGAGTTCTTCCCAATCAGCTATGGAACATGTGGTGCTTCTTTGCTTATTATGCTAACAGAACTTCACGGTGATGTATAAAATACTTGCTTCTCATTGGCTAAAATTTCCAAATTTTAAAGGCTAAATACTTTTTAATTATGAATTTATAGCAAAAATGAATTTCAATTTCATAATTAGTATACAAAACTTAATCCATTTACCAAATTTGAAAACAATTGGAAAAGAATTGTAGACAGTGATGATAACCACAAAGATCATTTTAAGCTCATGTATTTTCATTAAATCGAATCTTTTTCTTTCTTTCTTTTTCACTACTTTTCATCATTTTGTCAAATACTTGAAATAACTGCAGGGAAGTGGGGCAAAATTAGTTATTACCAATTTCACATTATTTTCTCAGTAATTGTCTAAAAACATTACATTGCAAGAATTGCATCACCATTTTGTGCTTTTGCATCACCTTTGGGAGTAAACATCGGTCACCATTGTTGCTGCTGCACTTTGAAACCGTCAGGTAACAGGTATTTCGTTTTCAAGAAATTTTCTCAGTTGTAATTGAGGTTGCTAATAAAATATCTGGACAGTTTTGCATGTTCAACAATCCAAATTCTTTCCTCTGTTGGGTTCCAAGTCAATTTTTTTCCCACAATAGTGTCTAATTTGATAATTTTTAATTTTCAAAAACTGATGTCTAAACCGGGGCAAAATGAGTAATGACTAATTTCAGTAATTTTTTCTCTTTAACTGCATGGTACATAAATGTATCAGGAAGGAAGCCAGGTGGAATTCTGCTTTAAGTGCCCTATATAAAAATATAAAAAACAGTACCCCATATAAAAATCTCATAACTTTTTCTAGTTTTTGGAATTTTCAGAAACTTTTTGCAAATTTGTATTCTATAGATAGGAGTTTATACGACTATGTAAAAAAAAGAAGTTTTTTGTGTCTGATTTAAGGGCTATTGAGCTGTTACCTTTAGCACATCCCACGACCACCTGATGCCTTCCTTGTTTCTTTGTCACTCTGACGTATTGATGTTTTTCAATATCTTTCTCCCCATAAGCATGTTTAATAGTCTATTGCTGGAATTGAAGCCAAAATTTAGGATTGTCTCTAATTAAAAAAACAAAAATTCAGAAAATTTAAAAAAAAATTGTTTTCATTGTTGTATGTATGAATCCTCGTGTGTTTTGAGAATTCCAAAAAATTTTAAAGTTTTGAGGGTTTCTATGAGATGCTTAAACCAGAATTCTGTAGAGAACCACTCCAGCAGATTGTGAAGAAGCCATAGAAAATATTTTATGCTGATTTCTTTTTTTTTTTTTTATTTAGTCAAGTTTTGTTAATTTCATATTATGCCATTTTTCCCATGATTCCTTTTCATTTGACCAAGAGTTTTTTTTTTCAAATGTAATTCTGGAGAATTGAGGAGTCAAATTTACCTTATCTTATCTTACTCATTTTGGCTTATCTAAATTTGTCTTTTATATAAGCTCAATATTCAATATTGGGAGATGACTTTTTTCTCCAAGTTCGTTATCCATTACAACATGAACTTTATCAAGGATATGATGCTGACAACCAATAAACTGCTGTTCTTTCAAAGTCTTTTGAGCAAACAGTCTTTGCAACTGAATGACAATGTCATTTCTTTTCCCAATATTCACACTCGTTGTATCAGCGACAATCATCTTTACACGGTCCCATAAATTCTAAAACAGCTGTTATTCCTTTCACAGCAGTATCGGCGTTTCCGTTTTTAGTAATTGGAGTGCTTCTAACTTAGCTTCTCTCTGTTCATTATTTAAAATTAGCACTTGGTATTCTTGGTCATCAATACGTTTACCAACAAAATGCAATTACCAGTTTTCTAAATGTAATGTTTTATTCATTTTCTTTTTAAGTTCAACAGCTTCTTTGATGGTCGATCTGTAAATATCAGATTGGAAAGAAGTCTCGACATTCATTCCATCTTGAGATAATTGTCGATAAACTGTTTTGCCGAGTTTGGAAGATATTACTAACTTGGTTGCAGCTCTAATTTTGCTATACTTCCTCCTTGTTTGCGTGAATTCTTCATTTGATTTTTCGGACTCTTGATATTCACTTTCAGTCTCTGCTTCAGACGTTGACGATGACACCGGAGTTGCTGTGGTTGAAGTTGGCATTAAGGACACTTTTCTTCTTTTGGATGAATGGATAGTTTTGGAACTGGCTGCCTTTCCAGTTCCATACCCAAACTGTCTCTTGCCTTCAATTTGAAGATAATATAACCTTCTATCCTCACTGCACACCCGTTTACCGTTTTCCTTTGTGATGTCAAAAATTTCTTTCAATGAATCGTATTTTCCTCAGCACTTTTTCTACTTTTGCTTTCACATTTTAAATTGATAAATATGGGAAACTTAATTTCTTTTGCCATAAAAAAGTTACTTCTTTCGAAATTTCCTTTGTTCTTTCTTTCCTTCCTTTGATGGTACCTCCAAAGAACAAATACCGACCGACAATTTAAAGTTTCATTGGTATCCTGCAGTTGCTTTCCAAAGAATGCTCTTCTAGAGGAACAAGGAGAGGAAGAGGATATTTCCTAAAGTAGGGGCCAAGTGGTAACTAATTAAAAACTCTATAACTCCTAAACTGCTTAAACTTGAAAGCTGAAAATTGAGATATACTGCTTCTGCAGTGTATTAAGTCAGCACACCAAGTTTGGTAAAAACTTGGAGGCACTATGAACCCCACTAAAATTTTGCATGATTTGGGTCAAAAGTGGTGTTAGATTTTTTCAGTTGGGAGTAACGTTTTTAAAAAACATTTAAAATAAAGATTATTTTCCCTACTTTTAAGAAATTGTTCATCGACTTTTGATGCAGGAATTTTTTTACTTTCAAATAATCAAAAAGTCATAACCCTAATATATATACACACGAAGGATTTCTTTTACTTTCCGTCAATCAAGTTCACACACAAGGCGTAGGTTGACATGGGGCCATAGTAGAAGACATTTGTCTAAGATGCCGCATGGTTGTAAAGCAAGTTTCTTGACCACAGTCATGCTTGAAACTAAATGAGAAACTAAGTTCCTTATGTTCAATCTTTCAACTAATTTTTTTAGAATATTCACAAATATTTCACAGTTCTTTATGGCAGACTTTTTAAGTAAGATACACGAAATATCTTCATGTACACACTTCAAGTAAGAGCTTCTTCATATATGATTTTATAACCTTCTCAATAATTATATCGCTACAGTCATATTTTGGCAACAGTTTTTGCCATGTCGTACGTTACAACGTTGGTCTTATTCAAATCTGCTTTAGCATTTCTTTCTCTTTTTTTTTTACCGCTTAAAATTAGTTTTCAATTATTTTCTAATTATTAACTGTTTCATTAGCTTTATTTGGATGATTACTTTTTAATGATGAAGAAATTATGAGAGCTTTTAAAGCTTCATTCGAAAACCTATTTTTATATAAAGGATGCATGTTCATTTTTGTTTTCTTGATAGAGCGTTCTTTCAATAAGACCCTAATGTAGAGTATTTCCTGTGGTATTAACGTTTTATTTTTCTTTGCTTCGCTTGGCATTAGTTAAAAATCTTATCCTTTCACTAATTGCAACAAAAAGAAAAATGACAACGATGAACTATTTATAAAATATTTGAAAAATAGAAAGTGGTTCGTTTAGATGTGTCATTCGAAAAAGTGTAATTGTTACACAAAACCCCCAACCTTAATTCCACAAGTTTGGTCTTTTTCTTTGAATCTCCAGTTAAAACTATGAAACTAGGATATAATAGCTCTAATAATTGCACTTAGGGTTTTGTTATGATGTTAATTATACAAGATGACATTTTATCCCAATTTTGTGAATGATCGGAGTTGTTTTTTAATTAAAAAATTAATGACACTAATTTGGTAGCCTAAACAAAGCACCAAAAGAACTGTAAAAATAATCAGATTATCATTTTAGTAACAGAAACCTAATTTTGGGTAAAATAACCGCATTTTAGAGAAATAGGTGAATCTTGCATTCCCCCGCCCCGCTTCTAGCCTTTGCAACATTTTCAAAGGAAAATTGAATTCCTTACTCTTTTACTTGTTTCACTCATTGGATTGAGGCTGTTGTCACAAAGCGATCATTAAAAACTCGATTTTTATTCATATGAAGCATTAGCATTAATTGATTAATTTAAGTAGGAAAACGATAACGAAATGATTGTCTCCGTATTCGAAACAAGAGGTAAATGCTGCAGTTAAGAAGATCTTGGTGCGTGGTCAAGTGGTTAGAATGTTTGGTTTACAATCGCAGCATCGTGGATTTAATTCCTGTATCGGGCAGCACTTTAGTCACATGCGGCTATATGACCGACTCAACCACTTGTGAATGTGAAGCAGATTATATCAGGGAGTAGTGCCTTGTCTGCCTTGTACTATCAAACTCATGCAGCACAAAAGACCTCGAGGAGTTCTATAAAAATACAAAAAAACACAAACTGTAAGGAATTGGGAAACTGTCATATAACCGTTGCAGTTCGAAGAACGCAAAGCAGAGTATGACCACGACAGTCAGTGTTACTATCAACACTTCCGCTAACATCAACGTTATCGTCGTTATCTAGGTCATTATCGTCATCTTCACTTTGGCCATCGTTACCACCACCACCACCACCACCGCCGCCGCCGCCGCCGCCGCCGTCACCAGGCCTCTTCGAAGATGTGGGGATGAGATCTGACTTGCGGACTCAGCCAGAACGACTGCTTTGTCCCTTCCTGTTGGCCACAGTTTCGTAGTTTCCGTTGCAGCTGTCCATGTTACATCTTACAGCCTTTACAGTGTCCACAGAGCATTGAACAGCAATCATGATGTCGGCATTTTGACACTCGGTGCGAATCATCATATTACAGGTAACTCTTTTCCGATATTCAGATGGCTTCCTTAAAGCCGCGAGGAGCTGGCAGAAACGTTAGCACGCCGGGCCAAATGCTTTATGCTATTTTGTCTGTCTTTACGTTCTGAGTTCAAATTATATTGAGGTCGACCTTGCCTTTCATCCTTTCGGGGTTGATGAATTAAGTACCTGTTGCGCACTGGGGTCGATCTAATCGACTGGCCACATGGCTTCCAATCCTCCATGTCAGCAAACTTTTTCACAACTACAACTTTAATCTTTATGCTCTCCTACACCATGGATAGTTCATTAATATATCAAGCTGTTTCTAGAAAAGGAAATCACAAAAAAATCACTAAATTTATCCAGAACATCCTGTATGTATACATTTATATAATACACATCAGTGACTAGGAGGATGGGCGGCAATGTTCCTAGGTTGACTATGAAGGAGTGGTGCTAGAGCTGTGAACTATTGCATGCGTTAATCTCAACCTTTTCTTATATTAATAACTGCGTTGTTTCTCTCTTGGTTGATTGGCACCTGCCTGTTCAATGAAGACTTCAAACATAACTAGTAGCAACTTCTTGCGAAAATGGACAAAATTTGGTATCGTGGTTGTTACATTAGGAGATGGACACCTCAGCTTTATCAACAGTGCAAATGTGGGCAGCTGACTTTAGGAGGGGAAGGAAGAGTCTTGAAGATGACCCACAGACTGGACGTCCTGCAACTGCCACCTCCGAGGAAAACAATGATTGTGTTCACTACAAGGTGACCGATGACAGGTGATTTACTATAAATCAAATAATCAATGCTATTACCATATTCTATGAGAGTTGAGAATATTCTGCACACTGAAGTTGGAATGACGAAAGTTTCTGTTCGGTGGATGCCACACCTTCTGACACATGATCAAAAGTGCACCAGGCTGTTCAAGTCACGAGAAAATCTGACGTTGTTTGAGGCAAATCCAGCTGATTTCCTTGAACTGTTCCTAACTCAATATGAGTGTTAGGTTCATCACTTTGAGCCAGAGACAAAGAGAAATCTATGTATTAGAAACACCCCTCCTCACCTGCTCTAAAGAAGATCAGGGTTGTTTCATCTGCAGAGAAGGTGAAGGCCTTAGTTTTTTGGGATATAACAGGCATCGTGTTTATTGACTATCTTCAAAAGGACCACACCCTCAATGGAGAGTACTTGCTGAGGCAGTTATAAAAGGCTATCAAGACCAAATGGTCAGGAAAGCTGACGAAAGGTGTCTTATTTTGCCAGGAGAATACTCCAACATACAAGTCCTTGCTTTCAATGGCTGTTGTGCACGACTGAGGCTTTGAACTGGTTGATCAGCTTCCATATTCCCCTGATTTGGCCCCATCTGACTATCATCTGTTTTTCAACATGAAAAAAACACTTGACTGGGAACCAGTATCGCTGTGTTGATGAGGTAATTTCTGATGTTGGTTATTTTTTTACCAACAAGACGAAAGTTTCTTCGCCAATGGGATCTAAGCACTACAATACCGATAGACCACAAAGGGCACTATGTTGAAAAATAAAACTTCATTTAGTCACATTCCGTGAGAGTATCTTGGTCAGCCAATAAACTTTTCAGCCGTCCCTCGTATATCATTGAAATTTTATTTTCTTCATCAATTTCATTAAGTATTTTCATTAAATTTCTTAAGTTTTTCTAATAAATTTCTTAAGTTTTTCTAATAAATTTCTTAAGTTTTTCTAATAAAAAAAAGCAGTTATAACACAAAAGAACAAAGGGATTATTTATAAATCAAGAATTTTTCTTATTCATTTTTCAGTTTTAGTTTTATTTTAGTAATTTACATGATGGGGGTCGATTCTACCAAAGGGTCAATGGCATTATAAGTTTGTCGACTCCTGATGCAAGATATAGCATTGTAGATGAAGCGCCTGTACGAGTGATTAATTATCGATGACTCGTCTGTGAGTCTGCTTTCGTCGAACAGTTAGGAGGTCAAGTACAAAAGGCGGAACTATAGATTTTAGCCTTATTTTTAAAGTAGAAGTGTCAGATTGAAGCTGTTTTCTTCTTCTTTCTAACGAAACTTTCAGTGTTTAACCGCGATAACATTTCAAATGGAAGCCAAAGTCGAGGAAAGTCCAGGGTTTTAATAAATGTTATGAAAAGTGGATGGATGTGAATTCACGTAGCCAGGCGGCTCATCGTGCTCGTTTCGTTCACAATCTGACGACAGCAGGAAGAAGATGCTTTTTCCTATGGGCACAGTCAGTACTTTGTAAGGGTGTCATATTTTCTAGGTCCGTGTCCCTTGTTCTTGGTGTGCGTGCGTGCGTGCATGCGTGTGTATGTGTATTTTACATATAAACTGTATTTTCATAACTGCAAATTGCGTGTTTGTATGCTTATCTCTGTCTCACTGTCTGTTTGCCCTCCCTGTTTTTTTTCTTTTTCATAGCATCTCAAATTCGGTAACCCCAAATATTCTATTTCGGAAATGACCTGGAGGAATGGTTCTGTGGTATTCTGTTTCCACGGTATCTCTAAATAACCGAACTCGTGAAATATCTATCTATATATATATATATATATATATATATATATATATATATAATAACATAAATAATATATATATATGTATATGTACATGCATATATGTACATACTTACATACGTATGTATATATATATGATATATGGGTACAGGACGTCACAGATGACATTAATTTATTTTAAAAAATTATGAAATCAACAAATGGCGACGTGTATCCCCCACCCGCCGCCAAAAAATGTAGGGGGTGGGGAAGAGGTTAGCGAGAAAAAGAGCAAAGAAAGAAGGTGGGAGAGGAAAGGATGGGTGGTCGGAAACTCTTCTTCAAGATTATTAACGATTACTTCCTCTCCCCTGGTCAGGAAATACAATATTTAACAACAACAACAACGGCAAACACCCCCGCATCCCCGCCGTCATCGTAAAATCCGAGCATGACAGCAACATCCGCACCGACTAAAACAGCAACAACGTTGCTAGTGTGCCCAGTAGCAACAAAAGCAAAGAAATTGACAATATGAACAATTACAACAACAAGCTTCACCACCACCTACAATAACAATAACAAGGACGCGGACGACGACGAAGACGGCCGGGGCGGAGGCGGCGGAGGCGGCGGTGGCGGCAGCGACAAAGGCTACCCAACAGTATCGACTACGAGTGTCAAGCAAGTAGCAACTGCAACCCCGTCCAGCAACAAACGTCAATGTTAACATCGGGAATAAATATGATATTGACAAGATCAACAACAACAACAACAACAACAACAGCAGTAACAGCAACAACAACAACAACAAACACAGCAGATTAAAACGCTGACAACCAATAAAAAAGACATAAGGTACAGATATATCAAATATACAACATAAATTCATGATTTATTAAAATTCTTGTCTGTAGAGGATGTATCATAACTACCGAAATGGCAATTATGACCGATTCCACTTGAGAAGGAGAGATAAACTCAAGAATCAAGAATTCTTCAAAATGAATATGCCATTAAGGAAAAGGTGCCATTTGGTAACTAGGTTACAATCTCTATTCAAATACGTATTATTGCGTTCTTTGAGTTATCTCTCTTTGATCCGTATTGTATGAATTATGCCAATTAGCTGGGCTGTAAATGAATTTTAGTCTCTTTTTGTATAAATCTAAGTCCCTTGGTGAGTGGAAATAAAGTTTAACAATTGCTGTGCTGATGACGATTATTAAGCCAGAAACATGTCCCCACAACAGCCAGCTTATCTTCGGACAATAAATCTGTCTTTTTCCTTAATGACATGTCAACACTGGAGGATTTTTGAGCGTCCCTTTGGCGTGCCTCTTCCTGCAATATCTATAGTCTCCTTACTAAAACCCCAGTTGTTTTGTGACCTTTCATGGCATAATTTATTATCTTTGCTTACCTTTTTTTTTTACTTGTATGACTTGAAGACTCGTGAGTCTTCTTACTTTTTTGTACCCTTTTTATCTGAGGGTGCTTACATTCATTTTTCCCCCCTTTTCACCTGAGAGCTCCTATCTGTGCTTACCCTTTTCCCCCTCTTTTGACAAGAGGACTCCTGACTGAGCTCTGTAAAAGAGCAATCAACTAACTCTCTCATTAGTATCCTCCTGCTGAAATTGAAGCCGATAGCATCAGCCAAACTCATTTTACTTTCTATAACATTGTTAAAAAATTTCAATAGACGTGTTATTTTGACAGAGGAAACAACAATCTTATGATAAAACAATGTTATGGATAACAACACAAGAAGCAAACCCTTGTGGAGTGTGGGCTGTAATACACAAGGAAAACGAAAGCATGACAAAATTTGGGGAATACAAGCCTGTACTTCGTTGTCTTCAGAAGGGCTACTAAACATCACGTTCTGTTCGGAAAGGGAACATTTTTTTTTTTATTATACAGACACCAAGAAACAAATTCGTATGAAATTTTAGAGTTGATATCCTTTTTTGTAATGGTAACTTCTTACCACACAGCGACCCATTACAAAAAAGATATCAACTCTAAAATTTCATACGAATCTGTTTCTTGGTGTCTGTAGAGTTTATATAAAAATAGATCAGAGACAAATAGTGGAGTTCAAGACATTGTTTATTCAAATTCACTGCAATTGTTGTGACTCATTTTGTAGCTCAGAGGCGAGATGCTGTGCGATCGTCTTGCCTCACAGGCGTAGAAATGTACCTTCTCAGGTGAACTTTTTTAAACAAGTACCTCACTATTTCTCCTTACCATTTTACCTTGCTTTATAACAATGTATATTTCAGAAAAAACAGTGTCTTCTGAGAACTGCAACTACCCAGATATTTTACATTGTTATAA
>NC_068996.1:55540099-55541796 GCF_001194135.2 Octopus bimaculoides
ATACGCATATATATATATACATATATACACATTTTCTGGCAAACAGTGCTTGAGCTCTTTATAAAGGCAGAGTAAAACTTGTGCTCTTTTGTGAATATTATTTTCTTCAGTCACTGTTACAGTCTTCTTGATAATCATTTCTGCTATCTTTCTCTCGAACCCTAACCCTAAATTTAGTTTAGGATCCAGAAATTTTTCAATAGAAGCATCCGGATCAACAAATTTGATCAAATTTGAAAGATCTTCAAGTAATTTTGTTTTGTCAACAGTGTTTGATTCAAACAGTTTATTCTCTTCCTGAACATGTTTTAAATTTGGATGCAAAAATAAAAGGTAAAGTTCATTCCTAGAATCACAAAACGTTTCTTAGAATTGCAAAACATTTGTGCTGTAAAGCAATTTTCTTTTGTAGTTGTAGTTTGGAAGTAAGTTTGCAATTCAAACCATTGGCTTAAAATTCTATCTACAGCTGGTTCTATTGACAGCCACCTAGTTGTAGAAGGATTCACGATTCTTCAAAGGCTCTTTATCATTGATAGCCAGCTAAAGTTGTTTGTAGGCACTTTGTCTTGTTGAAGAATTAGAAAACCATTTATAGGCTTCGGATACTAAAAAATTTTAATTTATGGGTAGGCATTCAGCACAAGTGTGGGATACTGCCAACTGTAAAGAATGACAAACACATTTAAATAGAAGTAATGATAGAACTTCTTTTAATTTCTGGAAAACACCATTGTTGACTCCTATCATTACTCTAACATTGTCAGTTCCTACAGCCAGTAAATTTTTTATATCTAATTTCTTTTTTACTAATTCAATTTTTAAGGCACCTACAATGCCATCTGCAGCACATGTTTCTAAAGATACCATATTGAGAAATGTATGTACCACTTTTTTGTGAGTGTCACTATAATATATGATGACAATTCCTAACAACTTGTTTATCGATATATCATCTGGATGCGTTTAATAACAGGCTCAATTTTCTATCTCCTATATCAGAAATCAAATCTCCATCAAAATATGGAGCTAGAACATTTCTTACAATATTTGCACATTTTGTACGATGCATCTTCACTTTGGATATGATATCACCATCAGACATATAATTCTTACATAACTCTATTAAGTGATCACAGCTATCAAATGATGAGAGGCAACAAATAAACATTGCTAAATTTGCTTCAAGCATAGATGTTGTATCAATTTTGGTTTTAATAAAATTGGTAAGAGGTTTGTTGTGGAGTTGATGCCTTAAGTTTCTTTGCTTCACAGTGGCTTACTAGAAGAGAATATTTTGCCAACATATTACATCTACAATATCTGCAATGGGGTTTAGATTGGTCACTATGCTGGCATCTTAAGCCATTCCTTTCGGAATTTTTGCTGGTACAACTTTGTTTTTTTCTTTGCTCATTATAATGCAGTGGGAAGCAAGAAAATAAATTGAACGATTAATAAAAATATAAAATTGGAAACATAACTTATCAGTTTGCTGCTAACAATCCTTTCATTAGTCATTAACAATTCTTATGTTTGCTGTTTATAAATTCTTGAGGTGAAGAATGCTGATTCAGGATGCAGGGTGGCCAACTTACAAATGAATTCCTAAAACTGTGTTATGATATAAACCTGGAAACATCATATTTCGCTTCCAATCTTACATTTAATATCTATTGGAAAAACCACAAATATAA
>NC_068996.1:55542174-55552174 GCF_001194135.2 Octopus bimaculoides
ACATATATATATATATGTCGTATATATGTATATATGTATATATATATATATATGTGTGTGTGTGTGTGTGTGTGTATGCTTGTGTGTCTGTGTTTGTCCCCCCAACATCGCTTGGCAACTGATGCTGGTGTGTTTACGTCCCCGTAACTTAGCGGTTTGGCAAAGAGATCGATAGAATAAGTACTAGGCTTACAAAGAATAAGTCCTGGGGTCGATTTGCTCGACTAAAGGCAGTGCTCCAGCATGGCCGCAGTCAAATGACTGAAACAAGTAAAAGAGTAAAAGAGATATAAAGGGGGAGACCCCCACCCCCCGTACTTCTATACAAGATATATAATCCAAAACAAGTATGAAAAATCACAGACGTATTTTAAAACAGTCAAACTGAAAGTAAATCAGTCAAGCTGTCATGATAAAAACCCACCACTACAGAATAAAGCATTGTTAGGACGAATTTCCAGGCTTTCATCCTTTGCAATATATTTACATTATTGTGTAGTGAGTTCAGGTGGTGACATGAGTTATCTCCCCCTCCCTCACCAGCACCACTCTGTATCTAAGTGGGGGGGGGGGCGGAGGAGTTGGTAAAGTTCATAACTTCCTTTTGATAAACTTTCATTTGAAGTTTCAGTGAAGTGAAAGAAAAATTCAACCATAGCCGATAGTACTAAAATTTGGCTAAAGATACTTTAACGAAAGTAGAAAAAGAGGGAAAAGAAGAAAAAAGGGTAACTATTGTGGAAATGTCATGATCAGAGAAAAATGCTGAAAAAATGCTAAATAAAATTTTAAACTTGCTATTTCCTCTGCTAAATTCTAGATTCAAAAACTTCCTGCTAATAAAAAAGAAAAAATGCTAGATTTAGCGTAAAATATGCTGAACTGGCAACCCTAGATGCTTGTCTATGAATGGCTATACCCCATAGAAGTGAGACATGGGCTCTGAATGCAGAAGACATGCGTAGACTGGAGAGAAATTAGACAGTATGCTCTGTTAGATGTGCAACATCAGTGTGCATGTACGACAAAGTGCAAATATATTGAGAGAAAAGCTGGGCATAGGAGGAATCAAATGCAGCATGCATTTGGAGATGGTTGATTTGGAGATGTGATGCGTGTGAATGAAGACAGCTGTATAAATAAGGGCTGATCATAGAAAGTGGAGGGTACCCACAGAAGAGGGAGACCCAGGAAGACATGGTATGAAGTGGTGAGGGTTGATCTCAGGATGTTGGGCCTCACTGAGGAGATGATAATGGACCGAGATGTAATATGTGGTTTTTGAAAAGTCCTGCCCGTCTTAGAAAGACTGAGTTCTAGGAGTGCTGTGTGTTCCTCCCACATGTAACAATGAAAAATAAAATATTTCACTCACTCTGCCCCAATAAACCAAACTACATCTCTTATTCACATTTCCTTTTCCATGCCCTACGCTTATCTCTTCCTCCCCACTGTATCATCGCTATTCTGTTGTCTCCCCTTCCTTGATATAGCCAAGTTTCACCAGTCACTGCATCCCCCACTCTCTTTGCATTCATGTGAACTCTCTACTCATGTACCCTTGGCAATACTCTGCCATTTATATTCTGATCCCCATACCTTGACGGTATGCCCTCGCACCTCACCACCATCTCTTTTGCACTCTCACCCTCTCTCTCCCTCTCTCTCCCTCTCTCTCCTTCAGTCTGACTGGGTAACCATGTATCTCCTCTATATCAAGGCCCCTATTTCTGTCAATCTATTTATACTTTAACCTCTCATCACCTGGCACAAGACCACCTTTTCCAATACCTGTCACCAGTGCTGGTGACTGGCATTTAGAAGGGCGTCCAGCTGTAAAACCATACCAAAACAGGCATTGCTGGTGCCATGTTAAAAGCATTCAGTCCACTCTGTAAGGTGGTTGCTGTTAGGAAGGACATCCAACAATGGAATCCCTAGCAAAACAAACAGTGAAGCCTGGTGCAACCCTCAGGCTTGCCAGCACCTCTCAAACTGTCCAACCCATGCCAGCATTAAATGATGATGATGATGGTGATATATATAATTAGATAAAGATAGTTAATACCAGTCTATGGGGTCACCCTGAGTTTTATGTCCGTAAAGCACTTAACATTATGGCATTTCTTCAGACCCTTGTGCTTTATGGATGTAAAACTCAGGGTGACCCCAAAGACCAGCTGTATCTGTTGAATTACGATAGTCTGCTGTATGACTTAAAGTGTGCTTCTCTTTTGGATTCATGATTTAATGACAAGATATGTATATATATAATCATCATTTATATGCATACACACACACACATGCACATATTATAAATAAGAAAACAAAACATCTTTTAGCAGAGGTTCCAAACCTGGCTGAAATAAAAGCGGATATCGGGAAATTAAACAATGGAAAGGATCCTGGTAGACATGGATTAGGTGCAGAGATATACAAACATGGTGGTGAACATCTATGTACAATGTTGACAGATGTGATTCAGAGAGTTTGGCATAGTGAAGCGCTTCCTCAGGATTGGTGTGGTGCAACTGTGGAGATATTCAATGAATGAAAAGGTGGAAAGGATGTTTGTGATAATTTCTGTGGCATCTGTCTGTTAGCTGTCACTGGAAAGGTCCTTTGTAAGGTAATGCTGGATAGATTGTTTCTGTATATTGTGGAATCACAATGTGAGTTTAGGGGTGGTAGGAATACAATGGACATATTTTCAGCTACAAGAGAAGTACATCTAACAAAATATGGACTTATATCAAGTTTTTATTGATCTGATGAAAGAATTTGATTCTTCAAATAAGGTTGTACTTTGGGAGATCCTGAAAAAGCTGGGCTGCCCTGAAGAATTCATGAGAATGCTTAGACAATTTCATGGCGAGATGGAGGTGAGAGTTAATGCTAAAGGTATCTTATCAGATCCAATTCCGGTAGAAACTGGGGTAAAACAGGATGATATTCTGCTCTTACCTTGTTTGCTCTGTATTTTATAAAAGTCTTTCAAATAACTTTTGAAGATTGCATTGAAGGGGTCCAGATAAGATATAAGAGAATGAGAAAACTTTTTAATCTCAAAAGACTTTGTGCCAAAATGAATGTTCTTCATTTTCACATCATTGAGTTCTTGTATGCAAATGATTGTGACCTGTTAGCACAGTTCCAGGAAGATATGCAACACAACGAATGCGATTTATGCAGCATTGAGCCTTACAATCAACTTGAGAAAAGCTGTTCTGATGTACCAATATGCCCTCTCTAAACTTTGTATGGAATCTTCTATAACTGTGTCTGGTCAAAAGTTAGAAATTGTAACTAAATCCATTTATTTAGGAAGTTCCTTTGAGCACTACTGGTCTTGATGATGAAATTTCATATAGAATCATCAAGGCTTGTAATGCCTTTGGTAGGCTTGACAGGTGTCTCTGGTCATATCATAGTATATCTTGCCAAATTAAAATTAGGGTTTATAACATGTGTGTCCTGCTATCTTTGCTATAGAGAAGTGAGACATGGGTTGTTTATTGTAGGCATAAAAATATTTGGAACGATTCCATCAATACTGTCTTGGAAAAATTCTTGGGGGAAATTGGAAAATGATGTGGAGGTACTTGAGTGAAGTGGTAGTAGGAATGTAGAATAAATGATTCTGCAAAGTTGTTTGAGGTGGGGTGGCCATCTGGTAAGAATGAATGATGAAAGACTTCCTAAGCAACTTTTGTATGGTGAGGTGGAAGATGGTAAACTCTTGTGAGTTCGCCACCAGCGAACTCACAAGAACGATCCCCTTGTAAATTGTGATACTGGTTACTGTTGACAACAGAACATGTGCAACATGTGGAAAGGTGTGCCTTTCAGCTGGAGGATTGAAAAGACATGTCAAAAGAATTCATACTATGGTATCTGTTCCCACTGCCAGCCGGCACAGTTGTGCATTATGCAATAGAATGTGCAAGTCTTTAGCCAGGTTCAAGAGTCATACAAAAGACTCACATTGCATCATCAATGACTCGTTTCAATGATTCTTTCTAGCAATGGCTTTGCTTGTATACGAGAAAGAAGCTACTATACACACACACACATACATATTATCCAAACTGTATAGTGTTAAATATCCATCACAGCTGATCTTACCAATTGGTTTTACATAAAGAATACAATGAAAAGTTAGGTAACAATCCAATTATATAACTTTATGCTCATCAGAGTTAGCCTATATGGAAGGGATTAAGGTGACTGCATTGTTGGAGGTGGATTAGCACAACCAGTCAATGGCTGTTGTGAAAAAGGTGATGAAACGAAAAAGTGCCAAGGGATCAGGTCAGGAGTTACATCCCTTGGTTGGGTATGCTGTGAAGCTGGTAAGAGTTATCTTGAAGTGTGAGAAAGTGTTTATTATTAATGTGGTGCTTCTGTGGGGATGAGGTGTGTATGTGTAGTGGTGTCATATGCATAATTTTTCCGGGGGTGTAGGTATATATAGCTGTGTTTGTTGGACTGTTTTCTTTCTGTAAAGGATAAGGTTGTGGTGGTAGTAGTGGGGGGGGGGTTATGTTGGCATGCAGTGTGTGTGTGTGTGTGTGGGGTCTATATATGTGTGGAGGGGTATGTGTTGAGGTGGTGGGAGACAGTCTATTTTGTTGGGCGTTGGTGTGTGCTTTGGTCAAACTCTTTGCCGGGCCTGAGGGCATTGGGGAAGGTCACGGCTGGGGACCTGTGGTTGCAGTCACGATGGGGCACACAGGTACGATAGGATGTATTTCCTTTCATGTGGGTAAGGATTAAACATCTCACTCCAGCTATTCAAGTAAACATTCGGGTGTTGGGTACCCTTTAAAATTGCTCTCTTTTCAGCCAGGCATAACCTGCACTTCCTGCTGCTGTTAAAGTATAGCTTACATTTTCCAAGGATCTTCCACTTTATGCTGCACTCTGTGACACTTTCTTTCAAAGCTCAAATGTGCTTGGCTAGGGTTGTGGTATTACATTTCTCTGGGATGTTGAAGGTCTTGTGGTTATTGAAGCAGGTTCTGAAAGGGCCTTCCTTTGCCCCCACATACTTGGTTATCTATTGGTTCCTGCTGCTGTTATTTCTGCCTTGTAAACAACTGTGTCTGTTCAGTAGGCAAGTTGTGTTGCCCCTGAATGGGCCTACCTACTAAAATTTTTTTTTACGCTAGGTGCACAGCTAAGGGATAATCTCAGGGTATGTCTATTAGATATTTTGTTGAATCTATTAGTACAGGGAAGTGTCTATCAACTAAAGAAGATCTTATCTACTCTAGTCTTAATGTTTAAAGAGAATGATGGCATGAACCACAGTACTTTCCAGTGGCACTTGCTCTCGTGGAGTGTTAGGGTCAGGCATGTAACTAATACTATCCTATATACACACACACACACGCATAAACGTATTACAAATAGGAAACACACCAAAAGCCTTGTGAAATTCAGCTACCCAGGGTATTATCAATTATAAATATAAAATTCATTTCGACAGTTTTTAAACTGGTAAAATCAAAAATTTTAGAAACAGCATTGGATGTCAGCAAGGTTTGGAGGAGAACTTGTAGTTTGAAAAAGACAGAGAGCAATCTAAGGGAGATAATTAACTGCACTCCATGTGAAGACAGTTTTTTTTTTTTTTTATGTACACCGAAAATCTAAACTAACACTAGAATGAGTTATTGTATTGTCATATTTAATTCTTGCAAAGATGTACATTGTATAAAATGCAAACATGATGAAAAAATTCCACTTTTGGTATTTCTGGAGGTTCTTAGATTCTTTAAAAGATACAGTTTTCAAGCAAGTATATGGAACATAATTTTGACCTGTTAATATAAAGTCTGGTCTTAGAAAGGATTTTCCAGTTAATGTTTGCATCCTTAATTATTCAGATTAATGCCATGAGGGTTGTTGTACGACTCTTCACAGGATGCCTAAAGGAATTTAAATTTTCTTTCCACAGACCCAAAACAGTATTTGCTCTCCAAAAAGATGGTTTTATAAAACAATTATATTTAATAAGATCATAAAAATTAAAATTTAATAACATCATTAAAACAATGATAATGAAGAACTCAAACAATCAATGATTTTCTATCTGCAGTTACTTCCACTTTACGAGACTCTTCTCCTACGCAATGGCCTAAGTCCAAATATAAACAGTTTTATATACACTTGCACAGAAGCATGGCCTACTGGTTAAGTTGTTATAATCTAGATTGCAAGATTGTGGTTTTTATTTCCAGTCATCATCATCATTTAACGTCTATTTTCCATCCTTGCATGGGTTGGACGGTTTGACTAAAAACCCAGCTTACCAATTTTCAGTCAAACCATCCAACCCATGCCAGCATGGAAAACGGATGTCAAATGATGGTAATGATGGCTAGTGGAGCGTTGCATTTGTAAGCAAAACACTTCATTTCCAGTAGCTCCATTCCACTCAGATGTAAATGAGCCATCCTGTGATGGACTGGCTTCCTGTCCAGGGGGAATGTTGGCCTGTCTGCCCAACTAGTAGGGTGGCATCACTTGAGGTGAGGAAGCACATTGTGATCAGCAGTATATAACAATGTCCAATAGTCTGATCAATACAGATACACATTGTAATGTGTGCAATATAGGAATTTGGAAGTTTGATATGTTTTGGATAATGAGCCTTAATTCCCAACGTAAAGGATCATAAAATATGTGTGTGTGTGTGTATCTTGTGAAGACATGTTTATTGATGGGGAAATATTGAGATTTGGCAAAGTGAAAGGCATTCACCAATAGACAGTTTGGTTCAATAAACTCTGCCCAGCCCACATAAGCATGGAAAAGTAGATGTTAGAATGATATCTATTATATATTGGTTGGAAACAGGTGAGTGTTGGTGACAGGAAAGGCATTTGGTCATAGAAAATCTGCCTCAATAAGTTCCATCCAACCCACACAAGCATGGAAAAGTGGATGTTAGATGATGATGATGATGATGATGATGATGATAGTTCATCTGAAGAAACAGTTTTATATAAAAACAAAATTTTAACAAGGTGTTTCAAATAAAATTTTAATAAGATCATTAAAAGATGATATAATGAAAGGCTTGAAATATCACGAGTTCCTTTTCTGTGATTACTTCAATTGTATGAGGTTATTCTCTAATGTTATTGTCTAAATCCAAATATACACACTTATGCATGCAATACAGGAATTCGGGAGTTTAATGTGTTTTGGATAGTAAACCCTAATTCCTATGGTAACACTTCATTCACTCATCCAAGTATGTATAAAACCCAGGTAAAAGAAGAATAAAATAAAATAAACCCAGTAAGGTTTTCCATTCTCTGTTGGTGGGTTCAGGAAAATAAATCTGAATTTGTTTTTAATTCATTAGTAACTCATTGCCCTTGTTAGGGATCTGCTCCGTCATTGGAAAAAATTTCTAAAGCCTTCTGGAGGCAGAGCTTCTACACTTTACTGTTTCCTGTGGGGGTTGGTCTGCAGTCCATTTGGTTTCATGGTTAGTGTTTTTTGGGAGTTAAGCGAGTGAAGGTGTTTGGCAGGGGAAGGAAGGGACTGAGGCTTTGACAGAACATCATTTATAACTATACACCTGCACAACTCATCTTCCCAACAACCTCCCTCCCCCCAACCCATGTTTTCACCACTCACATTTTCTTTTACCATTTTCTCTCGATCCAACTGGGGTAGCCATGTATCTCCTTTATTGCTGGGCACCTATGTCTGTCCTTCCATATTCTAACCCTCATCACTGGACACAAAGCCAGTCTCTTCAATACTAATCCCTACTCAGGTAAGGGAGTCTTGCCTTTTAAATTATTTGGTGACCTTGCTAGAGCTGGCACTATGCAAAAAGCATTCAGAACACTCTGTAAAGTGGTTAGCATTAGGAAGGGCATCCAGCCATAAAAACCATGCTAAGACAAGCAGCAGACCTTGATGCAGTCCTCTGGCCTCAATCAAACTGTCCAATCCAGGACAACATGGGAAGTGGATGTTAAATGATGATGATGATTGCAAAAAGTATGCTTATGGATAGAGATTCTGAGCTTCACTGGATTAGAGCTAATATAAGACCAAATAGTACAATGGTCTACACCTGACCTCATGCAGAATCCCTGCCCATGGGTATGTTTTTAGTAGTGTTGGATTAAAAACTACCTCATATTCACTCATTTGATTTGCAAGGTGTTAGCTATGAATTTGAGCATTCCATTCTGGCTGTGGCCCAGCCTGGCCCTGCAGAGATGGTGGTGGGATTTGCTGGCTCTAGTTCTGTGAGGCTTTGGAAATTTTTTGTGCTGGTAAGGAACAGACCCTTGATAAGTGTTTTAAGCTAATAGTCAGTTGTAAGCAAAGATTAAGATTTACCTTCCAGAGCTTGTGTGAGAACAGACAACCTTACCAGATACACACACACATATATATATACACACACACACATAACTGTATGTGTGTGTATGGCTATATTAAAACAAAGACTGGAAATTATGGTATTTATTTTTAATTCTGTAATTACAATTATTTCATTACATGGGAAATATACTTTATGAATTCCCATGTTGTAATGAAACAACTGTAACTACAGAATTAAAAAAGTCAAAAATTCAAGTCTTTGTTTTAATATTAATGTACTTTACGACTAATCTACTTGACTAGAAATTTCAACTTATATGTATGGTTTTCTCCTTAAAAATAAAACACCTAAATACATAGAAATGATAGCCAGAATCTAAGGATGTGCTTTATGAGGAATACAGCTTAGATTTTAATGCCTTTTATATAGTAATATAGTATTTATGTAAACACCCATGCCCACATGCATAACATATAAGGTCAACATACATTTACAGATGCAAATCTTGGACACATCATTGCTGAAGTTACAGGGAGCTCCATGTCTTAAAACACATACTTTCATTCAGATGACTTGACCTTGGTGAAATAAGCCTGGGCCCTATTTCCAGGTGTAGGCTTTTTCAACCCCACTGATCACCTCTTCTCTCTCTCTCACACACACACACAATGTATATGTTATATATTAATTACAATGTTATATCTAAATACATGGATATATGTATATACATATATGTATACACACACACACACACACACACAAGCACATATGTATTCATAACTGCAGAAGACTGTGTGTGAATATGTACATATACATATCAAACAGGTGAATTACCTATGTGTGTTTTCTTTCCTGACTCTCTTATTTCTTTTCTCCCATTCTTTCCACATTTTTCTCTTTGGATCTGACAAACAACTACATCTCAGACATCATACTTTTTAGTCTGTAAGTTTTTTCCTTCCTTCATCAAGCTAATGAAATTAATTATGAATGCACTTTTGTTGTTTTCTTGTCCTTTGTTATTGATTTGCTCCCTTCCCCTCTCTCTCTATATACTTTGTTAGCCTATTTAACTTCAACTGTATTTCTATTAAAGATCTTGTGACATTTGGAAGCTGGTATCTATAATCTTCAGAAATCATCTACCTATATTAGTATTCATACTGTATGGACGGTTAAACCACAGTATTTTCTTATGTCTATATTTTTTTGGTTAACCTACGTCTGGTCAGATCTAAGTGATATTGTTCTTAAAATTGAATCTTTCTAATGAGACACTGTAACATAGGGATGCCTTTATGGAAGTTGCTACATCAGAGGATAGGTTGGAAACACCTACTTTTTAAACAGATCACTTGAAAATTGTGGAAATTCTTTCCACATGAAAATATTGGTAGCATTGTTAATCTACAAAGAATATTTATCCACCAATTGCAGTGTTGAGTTCTTATTCTCCCATTTCAATACTATGGTGTAATATATATATATATATATATATATATATATCAGTTTGACTTAGCTCCATATGATTTAAAATCTAATGGGTGTGTAGAATGAAATCCATCTCATCAGATATTAGAATAAGAGTAACAGATTCTAGATGTTAGACCTCTGTTGGCCAGTTCTGATCATGTTATG
>NC_068996.1:55553736-55554310 GCF_001194135.2 Octopus bimaculoides
GTCTTCTATTTCAAGATCCTCTGCATGACATCCTGTTAGTTCAAAGCCACGAATCTGTTCTATATATTAAAAGTAATCAAACCTGTATAATATTTCAGGAATGATGAATATAATTTTCTTATTTTCCTGTTATTTTGGCATTCTTATTTACAGCCTCATACTCTCAGTAGCAACTTTCATCGTTCTTTTACTTGTTTCAGTCATTTGACTGTGGCCATGCTGGAGCACCGCCTTCAGTCGAACAAATCGACCTCAGGACTTATTCTTTGTAAGCCTAGTACTTATTCTATCGGTCTCTTTTGCTAAACTGCTGTTACAGGGATGTAAAGACACCAACATTACTTGTCAAGCAATGGGGGGACAAACACAGACATACAAACATATACATACATACATCATCATCATCATCGTTTAACGTCCGCTTTCCATGCTAGCATGGGTTGGACGATTTGACTGAGGACCGGTGAAGCCGGATGGCAACACCAGGCTCCAGTCTGATTTGGCAGAGTTTCTACAGCTGGATGCCCTTCCTAACGCCAACCACTCAGAGAGTGTAGTGGGTGCTTTTACGTGT
>NC_068996.1:55555484-55564721 GCF_001194135.2 Octopus bimaculoides
TTAGGATTTTGGTTTTAGCTAGGTTGACTCTAAGGCCCTTCAATTCTAGACCTTGCTTCCACACCTGAAACTTCTCCTCTAGTTCTGATAGTGACTCCGCAATTAGGGCAAGGTCATCAGCATAGAGGAGCTCCCAGGGGCAACCTGTCTTGAACTCCTCTGTGATTGCCTGGAGGACTATGGTAAATAATAGGGGGCTGAGGACGGAACCTTGGTGGACCCCTACCTCTACCCGGAATTCATTGCTGTACTCATTTCCAACCCTCACCTTACTGGCAGCATCTCTGTACATGGCTCGCACAGCTCTCACTAGCCATTCTTCTATCCCATGATGGGCTCCTTTCAGTTTCCGCCTCCCAAATCCACTCACAAGGCTTTGGTTGGCCTGAAGCTATAGTAGACACTTGCCCAACATGCCACGCAGTGGAACTCAACCCGGAATCATGTGATTGGGAAGCAAGCTTCTTACCACACAGCCACTCCTGCATCTGTACATTTTTCAACAATACCTCCCACTGGAAAAATCAAATATGCATACTTACAGATCAAAATGTAATTAGAAAGTTTAGTAAAACACCTGTTTTCATTTTGGGTGAAGTAGTTGTTAAATAGAGTAACTAACTGAACATATTCATTATTACCTGAATATTCTGTTTCTGATTCACTGTCTTCTGACAAAGACTCATCACTGATCATTGCTTTAGCCTTCCTATGGCCCAATTTAGCAGCCTCAGCGAACAGATTGGATGCTTTGTTTGGGCATTGTTCTATACCGAGGCCTTTTAGATAACATAGTCCAAGGTAATATTTGGCATCAGGTTCCTGAAATGAAAGTAAAAAGATATTTCAACTGATTCACATCATTTAATTTCCATCCCTCGCTCTTCTCCACCCACAATTTTTGAGAGGACCATTGGGGTAGAGTCCTCAGGTCCCCTCCCCCACCTCCACAGTGTTCTACCAGAAGCAATCGTCACTACCCGTTCTGGCTGGATTTCCAAGCAAGACTGAGACTATGGATATTATTCAATCTTAAATTCTCCAAGCTAAGTGGAAGAGGCAGAGTTATTCCTCAAAATGAATACAGGCCCGTGATACCCTGAGGAAAATGGCCTTGTCAATACGTAGAAAAGGAGTAGGTATAAAGTCCATAAATGTAAGAAATGGACACAGAAAACATGTAGCAGAATCACAGGATGACTAACAGAGAACATAAGCTTTGGATACGATAGATGCATAGGAGCAGTAGGTTCTAAGAACAAACCAGAAATAAACTCTGTTGTCTACCTGGATGGCTCACTGGAAGAAGGAGTCGACATCTTAGGAGATGTCATCATCAAAGGAAAGTCTCTGCTCTGAAAGCCCCCTCCACTTGTTGAGTAAGGAAAATAAGGGTTGGGGACGACTAGCACAGAGTGAAAGGCAGATTGTACGAGGCTTGTGTTAAAAGTGCAATGCTGCATGAAAAGACTGGAAAGAAATGAAGCAAACATGGTCTGTTGGATGTGCAACATCAGTGTGCATGTACGACAAAGTGTAAATTTGTTGAGAGAAAAGACTGGACATAAGCGGGATTAGATGTAGTGTAAGAATGAAGACTGTGCTTGTATGGTCATGTATGTGGATGGATCACTAATCATGGAAGGAGTTTGTGTAAGAGGGAGATCCAATGAGACATGGAATGGAGCAGTGAACTTCAGGATGTTGAGCTCCACAGAGGAAATGACAAGGAACTGAGATGAATGGCAATATGGCATGCTTGAGAAGACCTGTCCATTTTAGCAGAATTAAGGTCGTCAAGCCTTCCTCAACAACTCATTTCTCCCATCAAGCTTCTATGTTAACCCCTATTTCCTTCTCACCCCCTCCCTCCACTAAACTGATATTCTCTGCATTCAACTTGTTCCCTATTTCTAACCATCTGCCACAATATTCCCACTCGGAACATCCACCTCTCTCCTATTCTGTCTCTCAGAATTCACCTTTGTATTTTGACCTCGTCTCCCCCTCTCCCTCTCTCCCTCCCCCCTCTCTCTCCCTCCCCCCTCTCTCTCTTTTCAGGTGGGCAAGCCTTGCATTCACCTTTTTCAGCTCCTGCTTCCATTCATAGTTTCTTATTCCTCAACAGTTTACCACATTCAGTTGAGGGGGGGGGGGTCTTGTCTTATAGGTATTTGGTGACTTCACCAGTGCTGCTGCCACTTAAAAAGCCTCCTCTGTATATTCTGTGAAGTAGTGGACATTGGGAAGAGCATCCAGCCATGGAAACCAAGCCCAAGCAGACAACTGGAGCTTTTGGTGTAGCCCTCTGGCTTGTCTGTTCATGTCAAACCATCCAACTCATGCCAGCTTGGAAAGGAAATGGTAAATGATGATGATGATGATGATGATTAAGCAGATTATAACCATATAACCACACACACACACACACACACACAAACACAGACAACACTACCAGGGCTGGTATCACGTAAAAATTCCCCAATACACTCTGTAAAGTGGTTGGTTTTAGAAAGGATCCAGTCATAGAAACCATGCCATAACAGAAGACTGGAGTCTGACGTAGCCCTGTCAAACCGTCCGACCCATGCCAGCATGGAAAGCAGATGTTAAATGATGATTATGACAATGATAGATATAAATCTAACCTTCTGTTTGGCAGCTTCTGTAAACAATTGCACAGCTTGAGAGAAATCACTAGTTTCTTCAATATAATGAACTCCAAGATATGTCTTTGCCTGAAATGATAAGATTGTTTAATGTATAATATGATACTTTAGATGAGGATGATAAAGAAGAGAGGGGGAGAGAAGAGGATTCATGAACCTGTGGGTGGATTAAAAGTTGGTGGGTAGTTGTAAGGGGGTGAGCTGAATTAATGATAGTCATAAATCAATTCTTTTATGTAACCTTAATACTTTTCTATAGCAAATGGTCATAACATACATGATGTGTGTGTGTGTGTGTGTGAGCGTGTACACGTGTGCGAGTCCACTTTTCAATACTTATGTGGGTCAACCAAAGTTTGAGGTAGAGTTCCTACGGCTAGATGCTTTTCCTGTCACCAACCCTTGACTGTTCACAAGCAAGGCTAGACACAGTCTCAAAGAATATTTGAAATGAATGACACCACTTGTATGGCAGTGACACTCATTTATGACTGTCCCATGATGTCTACACAAAGAGACACTTGCATACACACATCACTATTGGATGTATTTCTTAATCATCACTGGTCACAATATGCTTCCTAGCATTGTTGTCGCTTTCCAATAATGCCACCCTCCTGACAAGGTGTGTGTGTGTGTGTGTGGGGGGGGGCAGGCCAATGTCCCCCCCACAGAACAAAATACCATTCCATTGCAAAGTTAACCATTTACAGCTGAGTGGACTGGGAAAATGTGAAATGGAGTGTTTTGCCCAAGAACACAATGCACTGCCTAACTAGGAATTGAATCCCTGATCTTGTGATTGTGAGTTCAACATGTTAACCACTGGGCCACACAACATCACCCGCACACACACAAATATATATACACAACAGGCTTCCATACAGTTTCTGTTAACTAAATCCACTCACACGGTTTTGTTTAGCTCTAGGGCTTTAATAGAAGACATTTGCCCAAAGTGCCATGCAATGGGACTGAACCTGAATCCATGTGCTTGAGAAGCAAACTTCTTACCACATAGCAACATCTGTTTTTTTGTGTTGGTGCCAAGATGTAAAGCATCTCTTTTGTCCTTGCATATTGGGAAACATGACAATAATCTCTAATGCTGATGCCAGAAAAAGTACACCCAGAACAAATTACAAAGGCAAATGAATGGAGAACCCATGGACTGTGGGGCCTCTTTAATCTTGTCTTGTTGTGGACTTATCAATCACTCTAATGCTGATGTCACAAGAAAATGACCCCAGCATACTCTGTAAGTGTCATGGGTACGATTTTAAATTGAATTTGGTTGTGGGACCCTAGTTCAGGAGTTCCAGGATTTTGAAGAGTGTTGAACCCCACCACCTCTTAGTCACTATTGTTCCAAGGTCTTTTTGGACATGGAGTAGTAGAATCTGTCAAGGTCCCAGTTATGGATTAATTAGCATGCAAATAGGGGTCAGCTGTGAATATAAGTATGAACAGCCCTTGACTAAATCATAGGTGGTCTTTGGCAAGATCTAGCATCCAGTAACCACCAGAGCCAGGAATATTTTGAAATCATGGGACGCAACATGGTGGAAAACAACTTATGGAATCAATGACTGAACAGATGAAAAGACAACAAGCTGTCAATGGCCAGGATCAATCGGTTCATTTAGTGAATTACTGCTCTATTCTATAGTTGTGAAATTTACAGATGAGATATTTCAACTGGGAAAAGATTGTATGATTTACTGGTTCTGAGAAAGTTGATGGAATTGGATGATGATGATGACGACGTTCTGTTATTGATTATGCATTGGGTATCCAATTGTAGAAACCAGGCAAAAGTGATACACCTGAACATCAACCTGAATTGATTCTTAACGAGAGCAGTGTCTGCAAATAGGAGTCAATTCAGTCCATGATGACCTGTCTGATTCCCGCTAGCATGGAAAGGGGACATGAAATAATAATAATGACAATGACGCTGACAGGGATGCTGCTGGTAGTGATGGTGGACTATAATGTCCAATGTATCCCACATTCTTTAACCCTTTGGCCATTCAGATTACTCTGTCAAATTTATTGCTTATTTATTCACATTATTTTGAAAAATAATCATAGCTTTGAAATTTCAACGACGTGATTGTTTAGTTTCAGAATAACATTGTAAGACAGGTGTGAGAGGCCATATCTTGCTAGTTTCAAAATGAAAAATATAGAATATTTAAAATCAATTTAAATGCTAAATGTCTAAAGCGATATGGTGAGTGATTTGCATTTAGTTGTAGCAAGTCAAATGAATATGTGGAGGCTTTCATTCCACTCCCTGTCTACTGTATCATCATTACTATCCTGTTACTAGTGTCCCTCCACCTTCTCCCAACTCATGCACCACTGACCATTGGGTATGAGATGCTTTGACACGGCTGATTTAACCCTGCCTTTTTTATCATCACTGATTCAACACTAAACTTACTTCATCTCGGACATTTAGTCCCCAAGACCTTTTGGTGCTGTGAATTTTTTCTTTCTAGTTGACAACTAACTTGTAATCTACTCAACTACTAATCTGCTTCGTTATACGATGTAAATAATTGATGGTAAACTGTGGAAATAAAAGAATTTTCTCTCAATGGATTTCCGTATAACTTGGACAAAGTAAGCAAAACCAGTTGTGAATTTAAATTTTGGTGCTGTGAGCAGAGAAATCAATGCAAAGTATGGCTACATACAAAAGCTGGAGAGGTGGTAAGAATGGCAAATCTCCATTCACATGAAGCTTCATATTAGAGCAACAAAAGTAGCGGATTTTAATCCAAATCTTAAAAAGAGAATGGTAGAGTCTCTTGAGACCCAGATTGTAGTTGCAAATTAATGTTTAACAAACATGTCTAAAACTAGTCTAGTTGCTATTGCTGATACGACTGCTTTGAGAAAAATGACACAAAATAAGCACGATTTAGACGAGAATACTCCCATTAATCTAATTTACAGCAATTAGTTTGGCCAGAACAATACAACATATATAGCTCTCAGCCAAGTATGTTTGAAGATTTTTTTTTTAATGTGCGATAGTAGACCACAGGATCTGATTGGATCTTTAGCCTCAGAAGAGCAAGCTGGCACCAACATTCAGTGTCATCAGATATATATGGGGTGTAGATGGTACATTCAGTGTTGTTACCAGCTTCTTTCCTCAAATTTACGTCATTTTAATAAAAATGTATAATGCATTTCACCTTAACGATTGCTCCATTGCTGAACAAACAACACACCATATACATGAGAATGTTTGAGCTGAAAGTGAACCTAATTCATGACATTTCAATTGTGTCTGAGTTTGAAGAAGCTGAACATAGTGCTATGAAGGAATCACTCCCTGGAATGCATATAAAAGGATGTCTGCTTTTTTTTTTTTAATCATTTAACACAAAATCTGCAAAAATACATTAACTGGATTGCATTTCACCTGTTTATATGACACTGATCCAAGTATCGCATTACTCTTGTCTTTGTCACAAGAACATCATATTTTACTTAATCAGTTTGAAGTCACCAAAACAGCTGATGAAGGGAAAGGTGAGACATTCCATTTCTCCCCAAAATATGGAATTTTTACCAAAGATCTTTAAACAGAGAAGACTGTACCAACAATTATTTAGAGGCAGCCTTTTGTTGATTACAATATGAACTTCGTATGCAATGTCCAACAATATGGAGATTAATAGACGAGTTGTGTAAAATACAGAAAGGGAGAGATGAGTACTATAAAAGTTTATTAGACAGATACGAACCACTTCAAAAGCTTAAAAATGTACAGAGATGCATACAAGAGAACAACAGAAACTGTTATGAACTTTGAAAATATGGATGTTGTTGAGTAACTGAAGAATATTGCTCATAATTATCAAAGGAAGAACTCAATAAAGTTAGCTTTTGCGATTTTTCAAATAGTATAGTCATTATTTTTTTTTATTAATAATAATCTTTCAATGAAAGAGTCATGGAAAGGAGATAACTCCCTTTTAATTTATTCGAGTGGCTAATATGTTTTTACTTTCTCCTTTTATCTCTAATTGTCTGTGTGTGTGTGTGCATACATTTTCTTTCAACGTATGTGAAGCAGTAATCTATTTGTGTTAACAGCAGCCGGGGTCACTTATTGCTTTTTGCCTCCTCATTCTCTGCTTCAGCGTGGGTGTGCATTCCCTTATTATCTCCCTTGATTCCTGTATCAAAAAGCAATGGCGTCAAATAGGATATTGTCAAAAAACTTGTTCAATGATGTCCAAAACAGCAGCGTCCAATCGTCCTGGTCTGTTGCAATCTCTCACTTCTGTATTGACCACCTCCTCCATCTGCCCATCAACCCTTCCCAATCTTTTCAGTTGTCGTCTGCCTGCCTCTCTCCTCTGAAATTCTCCCATCTCTTGCACCCTCACCCACATGCACTCTTGCAAACCGCTACCCTTACACACTCCTGGTATCTCTGATCCCTCCAACTACTACTACTACTCTCACAACTTTATGAACCACATGGATAACTCATCACCATTAATTATCCCTTCAGAGACAAATAATGGTTCATTCTGACTCTCCCTTTCTTGAATGTAAGTAGCAATGTGGCTCCACCTCTACATCAAGAACCTTCTCTACCCTAACTAGCATAAAAACGCCACCTCACCCTCCTTAGGTTTTCTAGACTTGTGAGGTACATGGCAACCTCACTAGGGCTGGTGCCACAAAAAAAAAAAAAAAAAGAAAAAAGAAAACCAAAAGGCTAAAAAAGAAAAGCATCAGTCCACACAGTAAAGTGGTTGGTGTTAGGATGGGCAGAATCCAACCTTATGAACCATACCAAAACGTCCATTGCAGCATGAAGCACATCTTAGATCCATCGGAACTTGTGAAAACCATGACAGCATGGAACTTGGATACTAAAAGATGTGTGTGTGAGTGTGTATGCATACATTGTATGAATGTATGTATATGGGTGTTGGTGTAGTCGAGTGGTAAGACCTTTTCTCCCCCAACTACATGGTTTTGTGTTCAATTTCACTACACAACACCTTGGGTAAATGTCTTCTCCTATTGCTTTAAGCTGACCGAGCCTTGTGAGTGGTTTTGACATGAAAATTGAAAGAAACCCATTGTATATGTAAATCTATGTATGTAAATATACGTGTGTGTATATACATACACACACATGCCTGTCTACCTATATATATATATGCTGAACTGTTAATTCCTACACATTCTTTTTTCTTCCTGTTTTTTTTCATTCACTCTACTTTTTTTTCCTCTCAATCTTTTCTGTCAGACTTTTCCATTCTTCCCAAGCGTTAAACTAATACACCTGCTTGATGTTCCTTCACCCGTCTTTGTCTTTTGCTTTCTGTAAATTTGAACTATAGATACACATACACACATACACACACACACACACACACATATATATATATACATATATATATATATATATATATATATATATATATATATATATATTGGTAACGGTTGCCACATCCTCTGGAAAAAAATTATTATATATATATATATATATATATATATATATATACACAAACATGACAGAGAAGCCCTGTAATAAACCCAATTTTTAAGTATGTGTGGATGTGTTCAACAGTTCAAGAGAATGTGTGAATGTAGGGACACCTAACCTGGACTGATTGGAAGAAACAGTCAGTGATCAGTGTTTAAACAGATTAGTAATATGTTTGTGTGTGTGTGTTACTGCCTCCTTGCTTTCACATTGCATGAGAGTTGTAAAATGACTGTTACTGTAATGGAAGTGGTGTCCTGTGAAAATGTGACTGGTCATGGGGAAATATTACTTTACTTGGAAATGGATAAGCGTTGGCAACAGGAAAGGCATCCATCGGTTAAAAATGCACCTCAACAAATTTCATCCAATCCATGGAAAAGTGGAAATTATGATGTATGTATATAATTATATACATATATGTATGTTGGAATTTCTATGCTGATAGAACCCACGACAAAGCTCTCCAAGACATGAACAATAGCTAAGTCATTTCTATTTTTATATATTATCCCTTCTGATGCGCTCCCCTTCCACCACCCCCACCCCATTTCTGTCTTAAATTCATGATTATTTATGTGTCTCTATTCTCTATTCTATTCTCTATATCACTCGATTTATCGTTTTCGCCTTCTTTCTTGAAGTTTTGCTCCTTAGCCCAAACCTGACTGAAATTTGTCTCTCCCCACCTTTAAAAATTACGATTTTAACTCTCACTTCTGTTACCGATTTAAACATTTAATCTCACGGTTAAACGCTGCTGTGTTTCTTTCAACTTTTTCTAAAAACCCAACGAATTTGAGACCAGCATGATGTCCTGCTCCCTGTTCTCTCTCTCTCTCTGTCTATTCTATCTCTATCCCCCTCTCTCTAAATCACTACTCTCTTCCCCCACTTCCTCCTCTTCGACTTGCACACGACCCCAAACATATAACCAAGTTCACTTCCCAACTTCATCCCAATTCGTATTGGAATTTCTATGCTGATAGAACCCAGAACCCACGATGAAGCTCCCTTAGCCCGTGGTACGCCCGC
>NC_068996.1:55566508-55576287 GCF_001194135.2 Octopus bimaculoides
AAAGGTGACGCTTTAGATACAAATAATTACAGAGGCATCAAGCTGTTAGATCAGGTTATGAAAGTTACGGAGAGGGTCATAGTCCAACTAATTAGGGAGTGAATCAATTTAGATGAGATGCAGTTTGGGTTCGTGCCAGGTAAAAGCACCACTGATGCCATATTTCTAGTAAGACAGCTGCAGGAGAAATACCTAGCCAAGGATAAACCTCTGTACCTGGCCTTCATTGACATGGAGAAAGCCTTTGACAGGGTCCCCCGATCCCTTATCTGGTGGTCAATGAGGAAACTTGGGATAGAAGAATGGTTAGCGAGAGCTGTGCATCCAACTGTAGAAGCCTTGCCAAAGCACTCACTTGACCATGATGCTGTCCTTGGAGAAGCTGAATCCTGTCAACCCATCCAACATGGAAAATGGATGTTTAATGATGGTGATGATGATGATGATTATGATTATTCCATACAAAGCTGTAATAGCACCATTTTCAAATGCAAAAAGATTTCTTACCAATGGATATCCAAGGTTGGCAGCTTTGAGTAATAACTTAATAGCTTCAGACTTTCCCTGACTTTTGTTAGCAACTTTTCCATGCAGGTGTAGTACAGCCAGGTTAAATAATGCCCCACAATGGTCCTGATCAGCAGCATCTGTATAATATTTCACAGCCTGGAATTGAATTTAAGTAGAAAGAAATGAAATCAAAAATGAAACAAATTAGCCGTGTACTGCTCCAGCAATTTTTAAAGATTCATCTGCCTCTTCATTGATTTAAAGAAAACTGTGATCATTACATCCGTAGTAAAAGGTCCAGGAGGAACTGTTGAAAATTTTCATGGTCATTTCACTCCTAGCTCTCCTGATTTAAACCCCTTGGACTTCTATGTGTAGGGTGTTATGGAGAGGGAAACCTATAAGCATGCCCAGACTCTATAGAGTCTGTATAGAATCTAACGAGCTGTCCACAAGGCTTTGGCTTTCATGGATACAAAAAACTTTGGTAACTCTATGACTAAAATTTAAATTTTTGTTGTAACAATTACTGCTCTGTTCTTTAGAGTGTGCTTCTTTTCTGACATGTGTTTTGTTAATTAACTATATACATAGACATGCATATATGCACATAGAGTACATACATATATATTATCATCATCACCATTTAATGTCTGCTCTCCATGCTGGCATGGGTTAGACAGTTTAACTGGAGCTGATGAGCTGTACCAGGTTCCAGTCTGGTTTGACACAGTTTCTACAGTTGGATGCCATGCCAAACCAGACCGGAACCTGGTGCAGCTCTTTGGCTCATCAAATATATATATATATATATAATACACATACATACACTACCGTGCAAAAGTCTTTGGCCACTTTAAGCTATTGTAAATTTCTACTAATTGCTAACTTATAAGTGGATGTTTTGCATTGAGTTTTTACAGATGAAACATTTGCCCTGTTGGAGTCATTTCCATACCTAACCGTGATATTTTGTAGTAGGGGTTCTGAATGAGAGAGGAAGATGTGAGTTGACCACCAAAAATGGTCGTGCAAAAGTTTTCGGCCACCTCACATAAACCAATCAAGATACAGTGTTTTAAAACAGAAAAATGTTTATAATGAAAATTTATTACATAATGTTCATTTGAAGAAGTTATTGTACATTGTTAATATTTCGTGTGGCTTCCCTTAGTGTGAATAATTGCTTCAATGCACCTGGGAAGAGATGTGTACAAATCCTTCACCATCTTCACAGGTATGAAATGCCATTCTCTGTGGCTGAGCTCCGACAACTCTTCAAGATTGCGTGGATTCTTCTGACGAACACTTCGCTTTAATTCTGTCCACATTTCCTCAATGATATTTAAGTCAGAGCTCTGAACTGGCCAATCTTTCAATACAATGATACCATCATCAGTCAGACTCTGTAGTGTTGCATGTGATCTGTGGCATGGGACTTCGTCATGCTGAAAAATCTCACCTTCATCCAAGTCTGCTATCAAATTGTCTTTCAACAACTGGATGTATTTGGCACTATTCAAGCTACTGTCAATTTTAACCAACTTTCTTGAACCATCACTTTTTATGTATCCCCAAAGCATCAGACTCTTACCCACAAACTTCACTGTTTTTGCTGTGTGACACAGGTTGTTTTGCTTTCCTGGAAGTCTTCTGACAAGTTCTTGCTTATGCCAGCATAGAAAGATGTTAACTGATGAAGATCATAATTCAGTTATTTACATAGGTGCGGGTGGCACATAAAATACACCATTTTGAGCATGGCCGTTGCCAGTACCGCTTGACTGGCCCTCGTGCCAGTGGCACATAAAAGTACCCACTACAATCTCAGAGTGGTTGGCGTTAGGAAGGGCATCCAGCTGTAGAAACTCTGCCAAATCAGATTGAAGCTTTGTGTAGCCATCTGGTTTCACCAGTCCTCAGTCAAATCGTCCAACCCATGCTAGCATGGAAAGCGGACGTTAAATGATGATGATGATGACTAAATATAATTTTTCCAATTGATGTAGCCATGTATCTCCTCTACAACAAGACAATGATGATATGAGGATGTGATAGAATTAAAAAAACAAAAGAAGAAAACAAAGACCATTTAACTAACCTTTTTGATATTTCTCTCAACACCAGTTCCTTGATCATAACACAAACCCAAGTTGAAACTTGACTTTGAGTATCCAAGTTCTGCAGACTGCTTCCAGTAATTGATAGCTTTAGAATAATCTCCCATACTGGCAGCTTTCACTCCATTCAAGTACTTGTCCACACCAATCAACATATTTTCAGTCAAGTCCTTTATTTCTTGGGTAGCATTTTCTAAGTCTTGCTTGTGTTTCAAATCAACATCCTGCAGATATTTAAATAAAATGGTATTTACAACAAATCTCATATATTTCAAGTACAATTTGTGATTGAAAATATTACTTTCTTTTGTGAAATTATAATCATTCTTTTGTCTAGAATGTTAGTGGGGTATTATATAGAAGTTTTCCCTTCCTGACAACATGGAAGGGATTTCTTCAAAGCAGTAATTATTATTATTATTATTATTCTGTTGTGGATCTCAAAGCATATAATGTTATAAATAATAGCTTGAAAATGTTTGGTATAGAAACCCTTTTGGATAGAAAAAGTCAAAGGCTGCCCATAGGACTTGAACCCACATCTACTGTAGACATGGCAGATGTTCTACTATTGGACCAAAGCCAATCCTTTGAATTTCTTTCTAAATTTTAGAAACTTTATTCTTATCAATCAGAATTGTATGTTGTTGATATTATAAGAATTTATAAACTTTTACAAGAATGTGAAATAATTCTTTTTTTGGAATAATATATCTTGAAGCACATACATAAAGCTTTAAACGATATCTTGTAAAAAACCCTTTTGGATAGAAAAAGTCAACAACTGCCCTTGGGACCTGAACTTGAATCTTCTGTGATCTTTAGTTCTTTAAAATAAAACAAAACCCAAAGCAAGAACACAAGAACATAAAAACAAAAGGAAATGGTAACTCACATCTTCCTCTGTGGAATTTACCACTGATCTCTTCTGGGTGGAATCAAAGATTGCTGCTTGGTTAAAGGGGAAGACAAAGGTTAGATACTTCAGCAAAGATTGTTTGCTGAAGGTATCGTGGTACTTGAGGTACTGTTGATTGAAATGTAGACCAAGGATTACGATAGTACCCTGTGTGAGAAAGAGAAACATTGTGAAACAATAAAAATGCTTAATTATACATTCAACCGTTCAGCATACAAATTACTCTATGGAATTTAATGCTTACTTATTCAAGTTGCTTTGAATTAATCATGCATTATTTTGTAGCTGTGATTGTTTAGTTTTAAGAATGACATTGTAGGGTAGGTGTAAGAGACCAGATATGGCCAGTTTGACCCTAAAACTAACAGGATAACTGGGCCAGAAATTTTTAAATGCTAAAAACAACCGACATTGTAGGGTAGACATGAAAGGCTGGATCTGGTCAGTTTGAACATAAAGCTGGGACAATACTTGCACTGGATACGGCCAATTTAAATGCTAAAGAGTCAAAGGTGAAACACAATGATTATGTGAGGTTAATCCACTGGATCCTATTGCTATGGATCATATCTCATTTAAAACAACCACAACACCAACAACAACTATTTGTACCATAACAAACCACTACTCTATAACCACCACCACCCCTTTAATACACAACTATTACTACAGTCATTGCTGTAGTAATCATCCTCACTCTCTCTCCTGAAAGTGAGTAACCATGTAGTTCTTCTATAAGAACCTGCTTGCACCCCAAAAGCCTTCCCTCCTCTCATACTCTATACCAGTGGTTTCCAACCTGGGGTTCGCAAAGGTAGTACTGGGGGGACCGTGAACTAAATTTAAAATATCATATATATATATATATATATATATATATAAACATATTAAAAGGGGTGCATGGGAAAACTTATTTAAATAAAAGTGTTGAGAACCACTGCTCTGTACCCTCCTCTCCTCACATAAATGCAACTCAGCTCTGCCCCTGGGGATTTTGCACAGTCTTATGAGCATCATGGAAATCTCAGTAGTATCAGTGGCACAAAAAAAAGCACCCAGCACACCCTGTAAGGTCATTAACATTAGGGAGAGAATCCAGCTGTAAAATTCATGCAAAAGTAGATAGACATGGGAGTAGTATGATGTAATCCTTGGGCCCATCAGACCCTGCCAATCCGTCCAACCTATACCAGCATAGAACATGGGTGTTAAATAATGATGATGATGATGATGATTGCTGCTCTCACTATCACCACTACAACTGCAGCTGCTACCAGTTGTTACTGCATGTCTTGTGTATAACTCTTAATTGCATCCAGTGGTGAGGCCCTGGTTCGGGAGTTCCAAGATCCTGAGGAGTATGGAACCACCCCCTTAACTATTATTTGTTCTCAGGTCAAGCAGCACATGTCATGGTCCCAGCTATGGGCTAATCCACATATTAGGGCTTGCCTACCTATGTATGTAAAGAGTGGATCTGGCAGACTCTGTACAAGAAACCTCCATGGCTCACACAAGGAGAAGGCATCTGCAGCAATGCATTGTGGAGTGCTTAGAACAAGATGACACAAGTAAGATACCTGTCTTGACCTGGTCTTGGTACCAGGCTGAAGGTGGTCAGTGACAAGAGAGTGAAGATGATGGTGTGCAACGCTTCACTTTAAAGAAAGTCACAACCTAAGTCATCAGTCATCCATAATGGTGACCAGATGACCCTTGTCACTTTGATGGACAAACATGCATAGTGAGATGATAAGCTCCTTGTCAGAGGCACCAAGGAGGAATTTAAGCTCAGACTATAAAGAGTTGGAACGATGAACACTAAATTCCACCTGCCCACTGCCCTGTAGATGTACTTCATTCACAGGCCCAGTCATGGCTGTGTGATAAGAAGTTTGTATCCCAGACACATGGTTTTGGGTTCAGTCCCACTATGTGGCACCTTGGACAAGTGTCTTCTACTACAGCCCGGGGTAGGCCAATTCTTGTTACTGGATTTGGCAGACGGAAACTAAAAGAAGCCCATTCTATGTGTGTGTGTTTAGTGTGAGTGTATATGTTACTGTCTCCTTACCATGACATCACATGATAGTTGTAAATGAATATCATCATGATGGAAGCAGTGTTATTTATTTCCATGTCTGACCCTGGGGGAAATATTACCTCATTTGGAAACAGTTGAGGGTTAGTGACAGGAAGGGCACCCAGCCATAGTAAATCTGCCTCAACAAATTCTGTGCAACCCATGCAAGCATGGAAAAGTGGATGTTAAAACAATGATGATGATAGCCCCAACCTCGTACAAAGGATCAAAGACAAAGTTAATCTAAGTGGGATTTGAACTCAGAGCACAAATACCATGGACATTAGGACTGCATCATCATCACCATCTAATGTCTACTATTCCGTGCTTGTGCAGGTTGAATGGAGTTTTTTTTTGAGGCAGATTTTCTATGCCTGGATGCTCTTCCTGTCATCAAACAATGTAATATTTTCCCATGACCTGAAATGTTCTTGTAGAATATTGGAAATGGAAGACACTGTTTGCATGGCAGAGACACTCGTTTATAACCATCACAAAATGTCATGACAAAGAGATACAAATATATACCCACACATGTACATACATCCAGACGTGTTTCTTTTTAGTTTCTATCAAATTCACTCACAAAGCTTTGGTTGGCCTGGGGCTATAGCTGAAGATACTTGCCCAAGGTGCCACACAGTGTGACTGAACATGGAACCATGTGCTTGGGAAGCAAACTTCTTACCACATAGCCACACCTGTGCCTATGTTTAACTAAATAGAAATGAAAAGAAAGCAGTTTTAGTGGAACTTACGCAACCAATAATGCCAAGTGCTTTCGATGGATTTGTGTGATAAGACGAAAAGTTTCCATTGTAATTCTTCCATTTTTCTTTAGGGTTACAGTTTTCTTGAAGAGGAAGATCGACTGATTTGCTGCAAATGGAAAATATATGTATTTATGTTAACTCTTCAGCTTTCACATTATTCTGATGATAAATGTAATATTTATTTATTTACATTATTTACAATTGACGGATATTTGTACTCATCTTGTTTGTTGTTAACACATTTCAGCTGATATACCCTCCAGCCTTCATCAGGTGTCCTGGGGGAATTTTGAACCTGGGTTCTCATTCCTAAGGTATTTTTCGATGTTAATATTATTATAATTATTATTATTCAGGTCACTGCCCGAAATAGAACTTGGAATCTTCGGGTTAGTAGCCCGCGCTCTTAACCACAACGCCATATGCCCACGGGCATATGGCGTAGTGGTTTATTTATTCACATTATTTTGAATTAATCATGGGATTATCTTGTAGCTTCAAGATTTTGGTTATGTGATAGCTTATCTGTAGAATGACTTTGTAAGGAGAGGTGTGAGAGATCAGATCTGGCTGGTTTGAACATAAAACAAGGTAGGGTATCTGGGCCTGATATGGCTGGTTTAAACACTAAAGGGTGAATGGTATAGCAGGTTTTTTTTTTCTCAGAAACTATTAGCTCCTTAATTACACCTCCCAATTATTTGAACTGACTCTTATAAGGTAGGCTAGCCAGGTATCACATGTATAGCACAACACCTATACTTGTTCATCTATCATAGAAGGGGTAGAGTATTTGAGGGAAAGGAGTTTTATGCTAAGGACAAGAACAGGTACCTTGCTGTACAGAAGATACATGCCTATTCCACAATGTGAAGTGTAGTAGTAGTAGTAGTAATTGGGAAGAGGATAAAAGATGGTAGTGATAGGGTGCTAGAGCAAACTATTAAAGTACAAGAAAGTGAGAATAAGAGAGGATATGGTCAGTGGGTCAGGGAAGGGAAAAGAGGGTGGGTACTTTCATAAGTGTGTGAGGGGAGAGTAACAGATGGTTAAAGAACGAGGGTGGAGGACATATACCTGTATAGAGAGGGAGCTCAATAAAGATAGATGAGAAGGTAAGGGGATAATAAGAAAGGTGTAGGAATGGTGAGGAGGGAAATGTAGGTGTACATAAGGGTAGCTGGAGGCTCTGCCTGCTGCCAATCCTCATCTGTTTCCAAGCATAGTGAAACATGTTCTTGTGGAATAATGATAATGAATGACACTGCTTGTTTGACAGAGACAATCATTTATATAACAATCATGTGATGTCAAGACAGAGAAGCAAACACATAAACCGTCATCATAATTTTATGTCCATTTTCCATGCTGGCATGGTTGGAGAGCTGCACAGGCTACAACTGTCTGTTTTGGTATGATTTCTATGGTTGAATGCTCTTCCTAACACCAAACACTTTACTGAGTCGGCTAGGTGCTTTAACTGTGACACCAGCACGGATGCCTCTATATGGCACTGGCACAGGTGTTTTTATGTGGCACCTGGACAGTGCTTTTATGTGGCACCTGCTCAGTGCTTTTATGTGGCACCTGCACCCATGAGTCTGCAAGACAAGGATCTTTCGGCTGGAGCTTTTTTACAGTTTCATCTACCAAATCCACTCACAAGGCTTTGGGTGGTCTGGGGACAATAGTAGGAGACACTTGTCCAAGGTGCCATGCAGTGGAATTGAACCTGAAAGGATGTGATTGGGAAGCAATCTTACCACTCAGTCATGCACAAAGATATATTACAAAATTAATCAACGAATGTATACAAAAATTAATTATACTCACATATCACAGAACTGTGTATTAGTCTGCTGTGGTTCGTCACAATTTTCGTAGACTTTCTCAGAATCTTTCTGCAGATTCTTCAAAGAATTATGAACCAAAGATTGCCAGCGTGCCCGAAATACTACACAACCAGACAAAAAGACAAGAATAAAAAAGTGAGAGAAAAAGAGTAAGAAAAAGGTGTTTTGATTAACTGAAATAAAGATTTTAGGAAAATGAAGGGCACCTGCTTCTTCTCCCAACCACATAAGCATTGGGTTAGTTTCACTGCGTGGCACTTTAGGCAAGTGTCTTTTACTGACAGTGACTTTGAAGTTTTGGTCAGCTAACCCATCACTGAACTGTTGTGTGTGTGTGTGTGTGTGTGCATGCATGTGTATGTGTGCATGCATACATAGATATGTGTGTATTTGTGTATGTCCTCCACCACTGCTTGACAACCAGTGATGGTTTGTTTACACACCCATAATTTAATGGATTGATAAAAGGAGACTAATGCAATATTTGGAAAATAAATACTGGGGTCAATTTGCTTGACTAAAACCCTTTAGGTGGTGCTGCAGCAAGGCTGTAGTCCAATGACTGAAACAAATAAAATGGGGTGTGTGTGTGTGTATGGGGGGGGGGGCTAACATATAAAAAACGGGGACATAAACACACGAAGCGATGTATGTATATATATATATATATATATATATATATATATTGAGGTATATCATCATCATCGTTTAACGTCCACTTTCCATGCTAGCATGGGTTGGACAATTTGACTAGGACTGGTGAACCAAATGGCTACACCAGGCTCCAATTTGATTTGGCAGAGTTTCTATAGCTGGATGCCCTTCTTAATGACAACCACTCTGAGAGTGTAGTGGGTGCTTTTACGTGCCACCTGCACAGGATCTTGCTCGAATGTCTTTTCACGTGCCACTGGCATAAGTGCCAGGAAGGCGACGTTGGGATCACGCTCAAACGGTGCTATTTACATGCCATCGGCACGGTATATGTAATGGAACCATAATCATCAGAACCCCATACAAAGTTGCCCACTGCCATAGGTGCGCGTGTATATGGTTCTGCTAATTACAGCTTAATGGTAAAATTCAAAAGTCTTCGTTTTGGCGCGCTAATTCCAGGAATATGTCTGCAGAAAATATTTACTGCGTTGCATATATCCAGTATGAGAACTCGGTAAGGGTTAATATATTATTAATAAATAGGGTAAAAAATCATATATTAATTAATATCGATTAATTACCAGGAAGTTAGCACATTTAAAGAATCAAAGAGATTCAGCAACGGTATCTGCAATCTCAGGGGATTAAAGTACAAGGTCTTATTAGACACAAGATGTAATCTATTTCTAGCACATTGAATGTCCACGTTAGTGGTCAACATCATATATAAAAATGTACTTTAATCCCCTGAGATTGCAGATACTGTTTTTGAATCTCCTTGATTCTTTAAATGTGCTAGCTTCCTGGTAATTAATCGATATTAATTAATATATGATTTTTTACCCTATTTTTTAAATAATATAT
>NC_068996.1:55576682-55579450 GCF_001194135.2 Octopus bimaculoides
ATATATATATATATATATATATACATATATATATTTAGAACAGGACACTTCTACTCTAGAGCATGACACCTATCCCTGTTCCTCTACACCTCTAATCTTTCTTCAACTGGCACAAAGAGCCATCTCCCCACTCACTACACCCAGCAGAGGGATCGCAAGTTACTTGGTGACCCTGCTGGTGCTGGTGCCATGAAAAAAAAAGCACCCAGTATACTCTGTAAAGTAGTTGGTGTTAGGAAGGACATTCAGCCATAGGAACCATAGAAAAGTAGACAATTGGAGCCTGGTGTGGCCCCTGGCTTTACCAGCTCCTGTCAAGCCATACAACTCATACCAGCATGGAAAACAGATGTTAAATGATGATGATGATGATATATGATGAGCTTCTTTCAGTTTCTTTCTACCAAATTCACTCACAAGGCTTTAGTCTGTGTGAGGTTATAGTAGAAGACACTTACTCAAAATGCCACGCAGTGGGACTGAACCCAATGCCACATGGTTGGGAAGCAAGCTTCTTAACCATGCAGCAATGCCTGTGCCAATGTGTGTGTGTGTGTGTGTGTGCATACATATATGTACAGAGATAGGTTGATAGAGAGATAATTGATGTAAAGTAATATGAAGCAGATTTATATCCATCTAAATAAAGGTCAGTGTCAAAATTGTAACAGAAGCTGTAAATGCTGTCTCACACCTCTACCGAACCCAAGAACCAACCAATATTCTTCTAAACACCAGCTCTGAGTGAAACTATCTATAGTGAAATCAGAGACTTTTTGATAAAAACAAGCATTAAACGTTATAAATACATTTTACTCAGTTGTTCTGGCTTTGTATTATGATAAAATGGTAGTTTTATCCAAGCGATATTCTAAGCATGTTTCCTTAGAATTGTTCATTATGTTTCAATCATTTCGTCTCTCATAATTATTTACCATTTCCACAAAACAACAGTGAAAAGATAAAAGGTCCTATTTCTAAGTGGGGTGAGGAATATTCAAGAAGGGGAGGTGGCTTTATATCAGGTACCTCAAGGCTAAAGTATGATAGAAGGGCAAGCACAGGTGTCTTGCTATAGAGGAGATACATGGCTTTGCTATATTACACAGGAATGGATGGGAGTAGATAGAAAGGAGATAAAAGAAAGTAGTGAAGGAGTGCCAGAGCAAACTCCTAACTCTAACCCCTTTTGAGTTTAAAACCCATCAAGGCTCATTTGCCTTCCACCCTTTTCAAAGGTTCAATAAACAAATAAATAGAGTTGTAGTATAAAGATCAATTCAATGGATTAACTCTCCTCCTCCTCCCACCTTAATTGCTTGCCATGTGTCTAAATTAGAAATTATTATTGTTGTTATTGAGAGGGCAGAGAGCAGGGTGGCAGAATGGTTAGCATGCAGGGCAAAATGCTTAGTGACATTTCGTCTGTCTTTATGTTCTGAGTTCAAATTCTGCAGAGGTAGACTTTGCCTTTCATCCTTTTGGGGTCAAATGAAAGAAGTACTAGTAGAGCACTGGGATCAGTGTAAATGATCTCCCTCCTCCCCTCAAAATTGTTGCCTTGCACCTATAGTAAAAACAATAAATGGTGGCTTGCAGGCAAAATTGCCAGCATGCTGGATAAACTACTTAGGGTTGTGGCTTTATGTTCTGAGTTCAAATTCTTCCACAGTCGATTTTATCTTTCATCTTTTCAGAGTCAATAAAACAGGTACCAGTTATGCACTGGGGTTGATGTATGCTACTAACTCCTCCCCACAAGATTTCAGGTCTTGTGCATGTTGTAGAAAGAATCATTTACCATTTCAGATGCTGTTATCGATCATTTTTTAATTCCCACCATGACCATCAACATTAAATGGCCACTTTTCTATGCATGCTTGGGTCGGATGGAATTTCTCGAGGCAGATTTTCTATGGCTGGATCCCTTCCTTTCACCAACCCTCACCTGTTTACAGGTGAGGTAATATTTCCCCCAATGGTCAGACATGTTTTGGTAACAAAGAACACACTCCTTGCTTGTTGGAGACAGCAACCAGTTTACAACTATCACATGATGTCAAGACAAGATGACAGTAACACACTGACACACACACACACACAAATCCACTTACAACACTTTGTTTGCCCAAGGCTATATTGGAAGACACTTGTTCAAGGTGCCATGTAGTGGGACTGAATCTGGAACAATGTGGTTAGGAAGCAAACTTCTTACCACACAGTTATGCCTACATCTATGTATGTATGTATGTATGTATGTATGTATGTATGTATGTATGTATGCATGCATGTATGTATGTATGTATGTATGTATGTATGTATGTATGTATGTATGCGTGTGTGTATGCATGTATGTCAGTATGTATGTATATATGTATGTATGTCAGTATGTATGTATGTATATATGTATGTATGTATGTCAGTATGTATGTAGGTATGTATGTGTGTATGTATGTATATACACACACACATTTGTATGAGAGAGAGAGAGAGAGAGAGAGAGGTCCTCGTCATCCTTTCATTGTTCCATCACCATGTTACTTTGGGTTGAGAGGGGACTTTACACCAGCCACAGATCTGGTCGGTGGCTCTCAGCAGGCTGTCCCGTAGAAACCTCCAGTTGTCTTCCACGTTGTATGATGCTATATTCCCTTCTATTTTGTCAAAAGTAGTATGTCTCTAAATCTCTGACCATTTGCAGGGTCTTTAAGCTTCCAAACCCTTCTCCTCCAAGCCGGTCTACTTCTGGGCACCCATTTTGCCTTGAT
>NC_068996.1:55579460-55582279 GCF_001194135.2 Octopus bimaculoides
CCAAGCCGGTCTACTTCTGGGCACCCATTTTGCCTTGATCCTGGAGTCGCTAACTACTAATCTGTGTTGAGGGGTACATTCTTCACCAGGGAAGGTTTTGGCATTTATAAGCCGCCCTCTTTCCCTATTTCTGGCGAGGATGTAGTCGATTTGGCTAGTGTGTCTGCCAGAACGGTAGGTGACTAGGTTTCCTGAAGTTGGTATTGCAAACCATAAGATTGTTTGCATCACAGAACTCCAGCAGTCTGGTTCCCTCCTCATTGCGGGAACCGAAGCCATAGCCTCCATGAATGCCATGGAAGCCACCTGCATGACATCCAACGCGACCATTGAAATCACCAGCCACAAAGAGAAGGTCCCTGTCATTCGTCACTCCCTACACAAACACACACACATATATAACCCTTCAGCATTCAGAATATTCTGTCAAATGTAATATTCACATTGATTTGAATTTATTGTGCCTTTATCTTTGTAATTTCAAAATTTCAATGATGTGATTGTTTGATTTTAGAATGGCATTGTCGGGTAGGTGTGAGAGGCTGGACCTGGCTGGTTTGAAATGCAAAAGTGAATATTTGGGCTGTATATGGCTGGTTGAAATGCTGAAGGGTTAAATTGAAATGTCTTGGACAGGCTACATTCACCCATCTGATTTGGGAGTCTGAGCAGTTGAGTTTTAAGATAGGGGGCACACTGAAGAGTTGTCTAGGAGCCCCATGAATTTAGAGGGTCCATTGCTAATGTAGGAACAACCAGAGAACGACAATGCCGTTCAGAAGATACTGATTTCTATTTTTGTTGCCTTGGTAATAATTTTTTCTAGGTTTGCTTAGATTAGGTGAAATTTGTTGAGGCAAATTTTCTATGGCTGGATGCAACAATGAGCTGCAATGATGCATGTCACCCCCAACCCTTTTTCTATTACTGATCCTTAGTAATATTTCCCCTATGCCAGAAATATTTCTGTAGAAGAATGGAAAAAGAACAAAACTGCTGGTATCAGGGTGACATAAACACACACATACATGCATTCACACACACACACACACACACACGCATACATTGGTGTGTGGTGAGAAGTCTTCTCTCAACTACATGGTTCTGGATTCAATCTCACTGCATAACACCTTAGGCAAGTGTATTCTGGGTCAACCAAAGCCTTGTGAGTGAATGTGGTAGATGGAAACTGAAAGAAGTCCATTACGTGTGTGTGTTACTATCTTCTCGCAATGACATGATGTGATAGTTACAAATGAATATCTCTGACATGCAAGCAGTGTCCTTTATTCCCAGTCTTCCGTGGAAACATGTCAGGCCATGCTTGGAAACAGGTGACGGTTAGCAACAGGAAAGGCGACCAACTGTAAAAAATTCACCTCAACAAATTCCATGTGGGCCACACAAGCATGGAAAAGTGGACATTATGATGACGAAGATGAATGTGAATACATAAGAAATATGGTTGACGAGAGTAATCAGAATAGTAAAGGGTTAGGGTTAGGGTTAGGGTTAACCCAAGTCTGAGTTCTTATAAATGAAGTTGTGAAAAAATTCCTGCAGTTATGAGAACCTAAGCAAGGGACTTGACTCTAAGAATATAAACCGATTTAGAAGTAGATAGTTATTTTTTTAATTTTACAAAAGAGAAAGAAAGAAAACTTGAGGTTCAGTTACAGCTGTTTGTTAAGATGTTTGCTTCCTAACCATATGGCTTTGGGTTCAGTCCCACTGCATGGCACCTTGGGCAAACATCTTCTTCTCTAGTCCTGGATTGTCCAAAGCCTTGTGAGTTGATTTGGTAGATGGAAACTGGAAGAAGCCTGTGGCACACATGTGCATGTGTGTATGTATGTTTGTTTCTCTTTGTCTTGGCATCAGATGATAGTTGTGAATGAATGTTGCCATCATACAATGTGTTATCTAACTTCAATGAAACTATGTCTGGCCATGGGGAAGCATTACCTTGCTTTGAAGCAGGCGAGGCTTGTTAACAGGAAGAAAATTTGATTCAATAAATTGTCTGACCTATGCAAGCATGGAAAAAAAAAGGTCGTTTAATAATGAAGATGATGATGATGAATTTTGACCATAAAGGAGTGTTATCTGTACTAAACAGACAATGTCTTTGTACTACGACAGGAGAAGAAAAATACACTTCACGATATCAACAGGATCTATACGTCATTAAGCAACTATTAAAACATTGAAGCAAAGTATATGAAAGGGTTGTGATCTTGCTTTCCTGTTTATGAACTTTTAGAAAATTTTTGAGTCAAAATTGAAACTTGAGGTGTGTTTCTGAGGTCAGTACACCATCAGCATCATTTAACATCCGCTTTTCAAAACTTGCATGGGTTGGGCAGAATTTACTGAGGCAGATTTTCGATAGCTGGATACCCTTCCTGTTGCCAACACTCACCCGTTTACAAGAAAAGTAATATTTCTCTATGGTCAGACACAATTTTACTAAAAGATTGCAAACGGCAGACACTGCCAGTATGACAGTGACACGTGTCTACAACTATCATGCCATGTCAAGACAAGGAGACACAATCACACACACATGTATACAAAGGGCTTCTTTCAGTTTCTATCAACCAAATCTGCCCATAAGGCTTTGGTTGGCCTGGAGTTACTGTAGAAGACTGCCTGCCCAAAATGTTGCACAGTGGAACTGAACCGAAGACGACATAGTTCAAAAGCAAGTTTCTTAACCATACAACCATGCTTGCACCTATATATATATATATATATATATATATATATATATATATATGTGTGTGTGTGTGTGTGTGTGTGTGTGTGTGTGTGTGTGT
>NC_068996.1:55582630-55585410 GCF_001194135.2 Octopus bimaculoides
TTCCTCCCATTATTATGAAATGTGTGATGTTGAAAATAATTTGAAAAATCCCAACCAAAACAGAGAAATTTGAACTTATGTGTGGGGCAACTATTCAACTTCCCCACCCTCACAAGAAATATATATTTCCTTACCTTTTGGAGTCAATTTTGGCTTGAGACTAAACATCTTTAAAAGTTATTGTTTAATAATGATAATAGGAGAAGAAACAGATGGAAGAACTGACAATGGAAGAAGGGGCACTAAGCAGTAACGCAACTTGTCCTCTCTGCTGCGTGCAGCAGCACTGGACAGCAGTAAGAGAATGGATTGCAAATGTTGAGTTACTTAAGCTTTTTCTGTATACTGTGGAAAGAGAGAGGAAGGGAGAGAGAGAGAAATAAAGTCATAGAGAGACAGACAGATAGAAATAGAGAGAGAGTGGAAGGGGCCTAGATTTATATCAATGATGCAATCACGACCTAGTTTGCTTTCTTACTGTTGGCACACATGCAAGTAAATCATAGAGGTTACCTTCAGATACATACATATACACGCATGCACATATATATATATATATATATATATATATAATCATCACCATTTAACATCTGTCTTCCATGCTGGCATGGGTTGGACGGCAGATATATATGTGTGTGTGTGTGTATACCGTAGATAGGGGTGTTTGTATGTGTACATAACTATGTTTTCTTTATTTTTTACTTGTTTCAGTCATTGACCGGGGGTCACTCTGGGCTCTTGCCTTGAAGGGTTTAGTCATGCAAACTGACCCCAGTCGTCATTATTCTAATTCCTGGTACTTATTCACACACACACACACACACATGATGGGTTTCCATACAGTTTCCATCTACCAAATCCACTCACAAGACTTTGGCCAGCCAAGGGTTATAGTAACAGACACCTGGTCAAGGCGTAATGCAGAGGGACTGAACCCAAGACCACATGGTTGGCAAACAAGGTGTTTAACCACACAGTCACATCTGTGCCTACAATATATGTGTATATATATATATATATATATATATATCAAAGTTAGGTAAGGCTGGTTGATGGGATTACTTTAGGACCATGTGGTTGAGAAGCAAACTTCTTACAATACAGCCACACCTACACCTATTTGTTGGCACAAAAAAATACAACACAAAAACAAGGTAAAAAAAAATTACCGAATTGATATTAGTTTCATGCTCAGAAAATAGGGCAAAAAAAAAGACATTTTAAAATTTATGCTATATTTTTTTATTCTTTTAATTGTTTCAGTCTTTTGACTGAGGCCATGCTGGAGCACCGCCTTTAGTCGAGCAAACCGATTCCCAGAACTTATTCTTTGGATGCCTAGTACTTATTCTATCGGTCTCTTTTGCCGAACCGCTGCATTACGGGGACGTAAACACACCAGCATAGGTTGTCAAGCGATGGTGGGTGGGTGGATACACAGAGACACATGAACAAACACACACACGCACACATAAATACAAGGGCTTCTTTCAGTTTCCGTCTACCAAATCCACTCACAAGGCTTTGGTCAGCCCGAGATAGATAGATAGAGAGAGAGAGAGGAACAAGAGAGAGACATTAGACGAATAAACAGAGCAATAGATAGAAAGACAAATAGATAGATAGATAGATGGTCCAACAGAAAAATAGACAGATACAGAGAGATACAGGCAGACTGACCAACACAGAGAAATACATATATATATATATAACGTGGGTCATCTAAGAGACCATAATTGAGGGAAAAGATGCACTCGAATATCTGTCAATAGAGTGGGTGTATTATCCGAAATGTATATTATCATATAACCATTACAGCCGTGATGGATATATAGTACTGTACATTTCGGATAATATATATATATATATATATATATGTATCGTTTTTGGATTTGGTTTGCAAGATCCTTTATGTGAGTTTCGTGTTGAAGCATATTCTGTTGTGTCTGGGGAGAGTCGTTCTCTTTTTAATGTCTTATAATTTAAACACACTCACTGGTAAAGTTTCCACTCATTTACTTCCTAAAACTTTTGTTGTGTCTTGCAACCTTTCCGATAGTCGTTGACTCTGTCCGAACGGATAGAGTCAAAGATTATTGAACGATTATATATATATCTCCATGCGTATGTGTATTTCAGGATAACAATCAATAATCAGTGTTTATAAACCAAAACGAATAAACGTATTCTTACCTCGGTACATCTCAAAGGGTAAATGCAATAACGGGAATTAAATCTCCCCGCTCTGAAAAAAAAAGGAAATTCAAGTTTGGTAAATAATAGCAAAACTTCAATAAATTCCGTTTCTGCGAGAAACGGTCTACACCTCCATGCTTAAGTTAACCGGAAATATGGATGAAGTGCAGTTACCTCCCTTGAAACATCTGCTTTTTTTTTGACGGGGTTACGGTGTGGGATTTACTCGCTTGATGGAAACCCCGTATTGACTTGCTTAAAAGAAAAAAACTTTAAAAAATGCAGAAAGAGCGATAAACATACAGGTTACGTGTGACGTTGCTATTACACACACGCATACACATGCGTGCTTCCATACATTTGCACACACGCATACACATGCGTGCTTCCATACATTTGCACACACACACACACACATATATATATAATTTAGAGAAAAATTATTGAATTCATTTTTTTTTCTCTAAATTATATATTTTTGTATATTATATATTGTGAAATATAATTTAATTTTAATTTCGATAAATTAAATTAAATTGAATTTTTCCCTGTAAATTTGGATTTTTATCCCTAATATTATTATC
>NC_068996.1:55585850-55591262 GCF_001194135.2 Octopus bimaculoides
TATGTATGCGTGTATGTATGTATGTATGTTGGTATGTATGTATGCATGTATGTATGTATGTGTGTATGTATGTATGCATGTATGTATGCATGTATGTATATATGCTTGTATGTATAGACATGGGGATACACACACATAATTGTATGCATACACATATGAACAAATATAGGGTGGGTGCAAAATTGCTAAATGGGCCAAAATGAGTAATATCTGTCTGAAACCATTACATTGCAAGTATTGCATCATCATTTTGTATTGCTGAAAATTTATATATAGACATACACACACATATATGCATACATATATGTGTATGCATGTTAATGTATGTATATACGTACGTAGATACACACACACACACACACACACACACACATACAACACACTAACATCCATAAATACATGCATACACACATCCATGCGTACATGCACACAAAAATGACGACAGCTGTAAACTCTTAGACGAGTATTATTATCATTGACAAAGAAATGTCTGTGCAAAAGTTTAGATCCATTAAGTCTTGCACAACACTTCAAGGACCCTCTGTATCCTTCTGACATGACCCAGAGACAAACTGAGGCAAGATATCTTGTGCCAATATGGGTTGCAGGCTCAGGAATGCGAGAGTGCCATGATCTCAAATGCAAGTAAAATCCCCAAAATGCTCGGTACCACTCCCTGTTTTATATCAGAGTGAGCTTTTCCTTCAGCTAAAGCTAAGGAGTGCTTCACTCACATTCGTCTTCCAGCTCACCACACACCAACTCAGAATTTCTGAGGGTCCATGCTATTGCTAGATAGTCATTGAACCTACACTGGGTTCATCTGCCCTTTTGGCAGGTCTTATATACACATACGTATGTACACACACACGCACGCACGCACACACACATACACACACACACACACACACACACACACACACACACACAAACACACACACACACACACACACACACACACACATACACACACATCTTTTAACCATGAAGTGTCGAAGTGCATCCTTTCACCAAGTTTGCATACATGAGGCTGATAACATCATATGACTTAGAAGGCAGCTTCTTGAGCAACACTCTCTGTCTGATAACCATGTTCAAAGAATGCATGCTCAAAGAAGTCTCACAACCCTACTGCAACGTATCATCAGATGAAAGGATGAGCCTGTGTGAACAGAAGACTATGCAAGGATATGTTAGTAGAAATCTCTGGGATGATAGTAACGCTGATCATCAAAGCAGTTTGTCGTGGACCAACAACCGGATTACTACCTCCCACTTTGAAGGGTATGCATTTTCAATCCAGAAACAGGTGTAGTGACGTCATATCGGCGCCAAAAAGGCATAGTCGCCATTGCTGAATCCTTAACCACGCATGCGTGGATTTCAACATCCAAGCGTTCCCGCTTCTATTCTATCTCTTTACCACGCCAGACAGCGACCAAGCAAGACGTCTAAACAAGCTCTCTCATTGAGTGTGGTTGAACCAAGTTGTCTCTCTAACGATTCATCTCTAGGGACAGTACATCTACATTCAGGCTACTCAGAAACCGGACAATTGGAAGCTGTATATTTTCCACCATAAATAAATATTTGTTGTTGTTGATCAGTTTGGAGTTTTCTGCGTTCCGTTCTCTTCTAATTTAATATAGGAAAGTCAGGTGTACATCTAATGATGTATAACCCACTTTCCTAAACAGGCAATATCAACCAAATGTCTGATACACAAAAGGGACAGAATTGCAGGATAAGTTAACACCGAAGATATCACCCACATCATAAGCAGTTGTTCGAAAATGTCATCACAGTATTATCTACTGATGAGACAGGATGTTGTAGCTAGGACACTGCATAATGAGATCCACCAAAAGGATAACCCCCAAGGACAAAAAAATAATAACCCACAGTATAGTGGAAGCCATGCCACTCATAATAAAAAGGAATACTGGTGTAATGTACCAGTGAAGACCTCAATAAAATGTAAGCACAATAGACCTGATGTAATGATTTGGGATAGAGAAGAGAAACCGTGCACAGTTGTGGAAATTCGCTGCCCAATAGACGTTAACATAAAGCTGAAAAAGAGAATGCTTACGCTGAACTATTGAGAAATCTGCAGTTACTCTATCCAGATTACAAGTTCAGGTTTATACCTGTAATTATTGGGGCGCTGGGATATGTAACACACTGCCTAAATACCAATCTTGAGGAATTAGGCTTCTCAAAACCAGAAAGGAGAAAGCTGATTCAAAAACTACAGATCCAATCCATCACTGGAATTGTAGAAATCTGTAAAACTTTCCAGAAGTTTATCATTTAAATATATATGAACATGTCTAAATATGCAAGTATAAGCATGAGAAGATATACATAAAACAAAACATACAAATCTGCACGTATATATGCATACAAAATACCCTGTTATTGATGTTGAAATCCCAATGAAGGAACCTTGAATCTAGGTTAGAAACTGGCTCTTTCTCTAATGGCAAGAAACCTTGAAATAAAATTGAACAATAACATATACCTACACATATACATATATATGTTTATGTAGGCCATAAACTCATCGTTGGCGATTTTCTTTCTCCGTCTTCTCTTCTTTGGTCTTTTTCTATATTTCTGATGAAGAGCTCCGCTCGAAACGTGAAATCCTCTTTCTTTTCTTTCCTTTTCTGAGCGTCCAATAACACTGTACTTATTCCGCGTCCTCGCGTTGTTGTTTTTTCTTGCTTGTTTTTGTTTGGATTGACTATATATATAAGAATAGCCTGGGCAAAGTTCAGAGAGCTCCTACCTCTGCTGGTGACAAAGGGCCTCTCGCTCAGAGTAAAAGGTAGACTGTATGACGCATGTATACGAACAGCCATGATACATGGCAGTGAAACATGGGCTGTGATTGCTGAGGACATGCGTAGGCTCACAAGGAATGAAGCCAGTATGCTCCGCTGGATGCGTAATGTCAGTGTGCATACTCGACAGAGTATAAATGCCTTGAGAGAAAAGCTGGACCTAAGAAGCATCAGATGTGATGTGCAAGAGAGACGACTGCACTGGTATGGTCATGTGGTGAGAATGGATGAGGATAACTGTGTGAAAAAGTGCCACACCCTAGCGGTTGAGGGAACCCGTCGAAGAGGTAGACCCAGGAAGACATGGGACGAGGTGGTGAAGCACGACCTTCAAACATTGGGTCTCACTGAGGCAATGACTAGAGACTTTTGGAAATATGCTGTGCTTGAGAAGACCCGGCAAGACAAGTGAGACCATAACCCGTGGCCTATGCCAGCCCACTTATGTGTACCTTTCTTTCATTGTACACTAAACTCTGCCTGCGAAGACCTATTGTGGCAAGTGAAATCGAAATCAAATTCGCTGACGTGGCTGATAACAGCACCGTATGACTGGCATCCGGGCTAGTGAAACTTTAAGAGCACCATCCAAACATGATTGTTGCCAGGGCCACTGACTGGCTCCCGTGCTGGTGGCATGTAAAAAGCACCACTCGAGCATGATTGTTACCAGCATCGCCTCACTGGCACTTGTGTTGGTGGCATGTAAAAAACAACATTCGAGCAATGTCGTTGCTAGTGCCGCCGGACTGGCTCCTGTGCAGGTGGAACGTAAAAAACACCATTTGAGCGTGACCGTTGCCAGTACCGTCTGACTGGCCTTCGTGCCGGTGGCACGTAAAAGCACCCACTACACTTTTGGAGTGGTTGGTGTGAGGAAGGGCATCCAGCTGTAGAAACTTTACCAGATCAGATTGAGCCTGGTGCAGCCTCTGGATCACCAGTCCTCGGTCAAACCGTCCAACCCATGCCAGCATGGAAAACGGACGTTAAACGATGATGATGACGATGATGATGATATATAAACATATATAAGTTTATATATATCTTACCCAAGTTTGTGACTGTGAAATGAAAAACATAATTAGGATAGCTAATTAATAAGAGGAGAGATATGGAATAAGAACTGATACAGTTCTCTCGCCAAGGAGTATTAGTAAAATCTACTTATATATGTATATACATACATATATGAATGTAATTCTTTGGGCTATGGAGTTGTAGTGGAGTCACCAAAATGTGTTATGTTTTTGTGTAGTGTCGGTTCGATAGGCATGTGTTTGCTTGAGAAATGACAAAGTGATAACTGGTTCAATTATAACATTTTTATTTGCTGGTGTTAATAAATAATATTTGCCACTACATTCAATATTGACAACTTGCTTCGAGTTGCTAGAAAAATTATGGAACCAGGATACGTCTGGAGTTGATGTACCCTAAGACTAGATATGTTCGTGTGTGTGTGTGTGTGTGTGTGTGTTCGTTCTCTCATCTTCCTTGGCCGGCGAAAAATCTGTCTCATAGTAGCAGTACACTGGTTCAGTCGCGCGCATCACAGTCTCCGTCCGTCTGTTTTTGTCTGTTGTTGACCACTCTATTTATAAGAATCGTGGCAGCTAGAAGGACATACATACTGCAACAGAGTTTGTACCTAAATAGGTCAGTTGCTGTCCAGTTGAACTTCGCCTGACATTATAAGGTCGAAGGTTAAAGGGAGATCATTAATCACTTTTTGATAGGACAAAGAAAACCTGTTTTTCGCGCCTGTTGATCGTGGTGGTTTGGAACCGAGAATTCTTAGATTCGGTTTCGAATCTAGGCTTGGAGAAGGAAGTGTAAATTTTTACACTACTCCCCCTTCTAGTGAGAAAACCACAGAGATCGAACGATATTGGAACTGTTATCTTTTTGTGTATGCAGAAAAAATTTTACAAGGTGCAACAAACAAATGAATGTCAAAAATATGGGATATAAAAAATATGAAGCAAGTAGTGTTTGCTGGGGTTGGTGAGTCCGTTCGAGGAACAGAGGGAACTGAGTGTAAGTCGTCCTCGATGAAGGCTTTTTTCAAACGATCAATCGATACGGTATTTCGTTTACCTCCGATATCGAGGACGAAATACTTGGGTTCTCTTTTGATGACTTTGTACGGCCCGGAATTGAGATGGTCTTCCATCATTCCTCACGAAAACATGAGTCCAGGTGTTGATGTCCTTTGGAACATATGAAACGACGTTCTGTTGTCTGGGGCCTGCAGGTGACAAATGCAACATGGATGTCCCCAATCGGTGCACATATTGTGCTGGGCCAGGAAGGTGTTGTGATGCAACAGGTTCGATCATCTGCCCAGGTAAGGTGAGTGTTGTGCTGTAGACTAGTTCTGCCGGAGTGTGTCCAACTTCCTCCTTAACCGTGGATCGAATACCAAGGAGGATGAGGGGGAGATGTTCCAGCCAGTTGGAAGAGTCTGCAGATGCTTTAATAGCTGCTTTGAGTTGGCGGTGGAAGCGTTCAACCATGCCATTTGCTGCAGGGTGGTAAGCAGTAGTGCGGGTGTGTTTGC
>NC_068996.1:55593466-55594860 GCF_001194135.2 Octopus bimaculoides
GTGCTTGATCGACTGGTTGTGGAAAACTGGTCGAGCGACGTCCGGGTACTGTTTCAGTACTGTGACGAGTCGTTGTTGAGAGCAATATGGTTGGGCTGACTGTGGCCATACGAGCGGCTATACCGCGCACAGTAAGCTGTGTGGTGCTGTCGACAAGTCGTCTGTTTTGTATGTCTACTAGGAGACCGAAATGATGGAGGAAATCGGCTCCTAAGATAGGGGTCGGCAGTTTGGCGATGACAAATACCCACTGGAAGGTGCGGCATAGTCCCAAGTTCAGCGTTCGGGACTGTTCACCGTAGGTTTGAATCGGCGAGTGATTAACTGCCTGAAGACAGACTGGTGTCTCCTTTCGTTTTCCTGAAATGCTGGAAACAGGGATTACGTTGACTTCCGCGCCGGTGTCAACCAGGAAACGTGTGTCTGTTACACGATCGCAAACGAAAAACAGGCGACTTTGTGGGTGCGAACTAGGAACTTCCGTCGCATTCAGTTCCCGGCTGTACCGTTTCCCGAACTGGGTGATGTGAATGAGCATGGGGTGGTACATTTCCGCGCCTGTATTCCGAACTTGCGGTGGTACCAACACGTGTCGTGTGAGTTGCGGGTAGCACTGGGACTGCGGGATCGTCTACCATATCGATGCGCTCGGCTGCTGCTTCGGCGCTGGTTACCAAGCGATAGGGTCTGTATTTGGGTTGTGAGGGTCTGTATTTGTGCGGCTTGCTGCGTCATTAATGAACGCAAGTCCGCAATTTCAGAAGAACTGGTCGGCGAAAGGAAAGGATTGGTAGTGGGAGCGGCTGGCGTCACCGTCGACGCTGTGGAAAACCTATGTGGTACCACGGCTATTTTGTCCGCTAGCTCTGCCAGTTCCTCAATGGATGTGGATTCTCGTATGGAAGCGAGAACCACCTGTGTGTTGGAGGGTAGACGCTGGAGAAAAAGCTGCTTGAACACTTTGTCGGGGAGGCTCTCATCTCCAAGAAGCTGCTTCATTTTTCGTAGAAACTGGGAAGGCGTTCTGTCGCTCAATTCTTCCGATGTCAGAAGTTGGTGAAGTTGCTCGGAACTTCTGTTTATTAGTGTCGTTTTGAAGGTGTTGTACGACACAGAACCGTGTGGTGCCATAATGAGATCGCGGACGACGTTCATGATCTCTGGTGATAGAGAACCGATTACATGCGACAGTCGAGACGCATCGCTCAGTACTCGGTGAGAAGAAAATTGGGCTTCTATGTGGTGGAACCATAATGCAGGGTCGTGCGTCCAGAATGGGGGAATTCTCCACGTAATCGCCGCTTGAAATGTCATGTCGGTAGGTGATGGATTCACCGCTGGATTCGGTTCTGGAAAAGCCATGGTGTTCGCAGGAAATCTCAGTTGGTTTGTTG
>NC_068996.1:55595168-55601312 GCF_001194135.2 Octopus bimaculoides
TCAGTCGCGCGCATCACAGTCTCCGTCCGTCTGTTTTTGTCTGTTGTTGACCACTCTATTTATATGAATCGTGGCAGCTAGAAGGACATACATACTGCAACAGAGTTTGTACCTAAATAGGTCAGTTGCTGTCCAGTTGAACTTCGCCTGACATTATAAGGTCGAAGGTTAAAGGGAGATCATTAATCACTTTTTGACAGGACAAAGAAAACCTGTTTTTCGCGCCTGTTGATTGTGGTGGTTTGGAACCGAGAATTCTTAGATTCGGTTTCGAATCTAGGCTTGGAGAAGGAAGTGTAAATTTTTATAGAGTTGGTCGATTTCATCGTCCCCAGCATTCAGCTGGTGGATCTATTTCAAAACGGGGGCACCAGTATTTTCTTAACGAAGCACTAACGAAACACTTTGAAACTTGGGACACTGGTAGAATGTGTCATATAAAACATCTTTTACTCTTAGTCTTCTTAACAAAAAAAACGTACATCGCAAGTTATTCCATGTTAAAGTTGTCGTATTTCTGTAATTTCAACCAATCACTGACGTCTATTCAGCTGAATAGAGTTACTGTTAGGCGGTCATAAAAATGTTATTCCCTGTGACATATTTCAACCGGTTTAATCGTAATTTATACGCATATATTGTTTATATAATAAATTACGCTGAAATGTGAAGATGCAGTAACCATCCCAGTTGAAAGTGGAGATCTCCACAATAGTAAAAGAGTGTGAATGTAACTGAACATGAAGAACAAAAACAGAATAAGAATAAAGATTAACAGAGGGACCAGTAATTAATTACCCATAAAAGAAACAGCTGCTTGAATGATGGTGAATTCTACTTTGTGGAGGGAAAGGCTGCTACAGAGTAAGGAAGGTGCTTACTACCAGACCTGAATGAAGCGTGAAATAGTGAAAGAAAGAGACTACCATCTCTGAGAGGAATTGAAAGAGGAAAACTATACAAAGTAGTGAAAAAGTTGGATGAACTATTAACAGAAATCTACATCGAAAACATATCTAAGCGACCTTACATACTGTGCAGCTTCAGTCATTGTGCTAACTTTTAAAAGTGAAAGAACAACAAAGGACAAAGCAGTGTTGGGGGGTGGGGTGGAAAGGTACGAAGAGAGAGCAAATCAATACAAACAGAATAAACTCTTTAAGAACAAGAAAAGAAAATTTTAGAAACAACTCAAAAATGAAGAGGAGCCTCAAGGAAATATGACAATGATGGATAGGAAAGAGGAAGCTACTATCAGGAGGAATTGCAGAAGAAATGTATAAATTTTTTTTAATGATATTGACATCTTATCAATGGAAGAAAAAGGCCGTAGGAAGAAATGCAGAGGTTCCAAAGATCAATTATTGATAGATAAAATGGTAATGCAAGACTAGGCAAAGGAAGACAAATTTTGGAATGGCTTGGGTTGATTATCACAAAGCTTATGATATGATTCCACATTCGTGGGTTATTGAATGCTTAGATATGTTTGGAATTGCTAGGAAAGTAACATGTCTTCTAAACAGAAGTAATGTGGATTGAAAAACTGAGTCAACATCACATGGTAAAAGCTCAAGCACTCTGGGCACTAAGAGAGGGATTTTCTAAGGAGATAGCTTATCTCCATCACTTTTTGTACTTTGCATGATGCCCCTAACCTCGGTGCTGAGCAAAATGAACCTGGGATATCAGTTAAAGGGAAAAACACAAAGCATCATCCATCTCCTCTTCGTGGATGATTCGAAGCTCTATGGCAAGGATGAAGTACAAGAGAGTTCCTAGGTGAACTCAGTTCACTGTTTTATTGCTGATGTTAAGATGGAATTCAGACTCAAGAAGTGTGGTATAAAAGACCCGAAAAAAGGCAAGGTACAGTCCCTGGCAGAGGTAGAATTACCAAAGAGAGAAGTGATGAAACAAACTGAAAAGGAAGGCTATAAGTACCTTGGCATATTAGAGTTCAAGGAAATCATGGATAAGGAAATGGAAGAAGAGCTGAGAAAAGAATATTTCTGAAGACTATAGTTGGTGTTGTGCTAAAAATTTATTGGATGGAATGAATTACAAGCGGTAAATACGTGGGCAATAGCATCACTTTGGTATGGAGCTGGAATCAGAAGCTGGCAAAACAATGATGGGTATGGATATGAAAACATGGAAGTTATTGACATTGTAGAGCATTTCACCTCAAGGGTGATACTAATCTGTTGTACTTTTGTTCAGAAGAAAGTGTGGGAGAAGTTTGCTGAATTGTCAGGATTGTGTTGAATCAGAGGAGAACAGTTTAGCGGGGGACGTAAAAAATGCTGTGGAACCATTGTTGATACATGTGAAGAAGTCCGGCGTCATTAAAACGGATAGTTGTGTGGAGAAAGAAATTTAAAGAGAGAAAAAACACGGAAAATGAAATGGCATGCAAAGAAAAAAAAATGCACAGTCATTTTGCCAGAGATACGAGCTCCAAGTCAGATACAGAAGGCTGGTGGTTATGAATGCGGAGGAATGACCTGAAGGTAGAAACAGAAGCACTTATATGCGCAGCACAAGAGCAAGCATTGAGGACGAACTATGTGAATTGCAGAATTAACGACACAGCTAAGAACAACAAACGCAGAATGTGTGGTGAGAAGGATGAAACACTTGGGCACATTGTTAGTGAATGTCCGAAATTGGTACAATGTGAATACAAACTACAAACATGACAAGGTGGCAAGAATGATTCATTGGGAGCTCTGTGGAAATTATGGCTTGCAAAGAGCAAAAATGTGGTATGACCAAATCCCAGAACTAATTACTGAGAATGAAGACTGCAAAATCCTGTGGGATGCAATGATTCAATGTGACCATTAGATTAAACATTGAAAGTCTAACATTGTTGTAGTGAACAGAAAAAAAAAAGCCTGATAATTGACATAATGAAAACAGAATTGAAGAGAAAGAAGAAAAAGTGAACAACTGTGATGAACCGAAATGGGAGATATGCAGGTTGTGGGCAATGAGCAAGGTACTAATTGTGATTGGTGCGCTTGGAAGTATCAGTACTCGAACTACCAATATGGCTCAAAAAGACTGGAACGAATGTAAAGAGAGAACACCTACAAAAATCTGCATTGCTTGGAATTGCAAGAATTCTTCGCAGGTTTCTTGAAGTATGATTAATAAACAAGGGTCACCTTAGTCTACTGGTTGTGGACAGCTGATCCCCTTTCCATCATTCTCAGCAAAATAAAACTGAAATTTTTCATGATATGATAATACTGATAACAATGGTTGGGCCGTCGGCGACTAAATCGGCAACCCTGCCCCTCACCAAGCTTGCCTGGTAAGGAGGGTGAGATATTTTCTTGGACACTTTACAAAATGGAAAACGAAACCCAGAAAAGGGCAGAGGAACTCAGTAGAGTCAATGGCCATTCAAATATGGGTAGACAGAACTCGTTAGCCTTGGTTGGTAGTCTGTCTGGAAGAAGGAACACTCTGATTTAAAACTGGGTCGGATAGAGCTCCTTAGACACACTAGCGACAACAGATTCATCATTAGGATGAAGGCGGACCATGACTCAGTAGCCAGCTTCTGAATAATTGTCGGATGAGGATACGAGACCAATCAACGTCATGTGTTACCCAGCGAGAACCATGGACATCATATGAATGACAAGTGTTCATGGTTCAGAACACTTAGAAATGAGAATAGAAATAGTCACAAAATACGAGTAGCAAGAGCTCTTCAGTCTTGGTCGACAATCTTAGTAGGGAGAGTGCCTTGATAAAGATACTGGCTGGTGACTAACCTTAAAACACAAACCTCAATATTGAGTGAAATGTCCAATATAGGTGTATTGAATAATGGTGTGAAGAAGGCTGGAACCAACAGTAAGGTCTTTCACCCAACAGATGCCCTGCAAAAAAGATCATAAAGAACCATACTGTCGTAGACGAATTTGTGAGAACCAGACAAAATTAAAAGACATTTGGGACAAGTTGATAGATTGAAAAGAGTGGAATTGAAGAACGAAAGCATAAGAATAATGCTGGAAATAACATATAGAATAAGAGATGAAGGTTATGATGTGATATTGGAAGAATTGAAGCAAACAGTTGTAACAATCAAAGCAAAACTAGAATGATATGACAATAGAACAAAACAATTCAGACAAAACATTGTTTGAAGCCAGTCAGAAAAAAAAACTGTTTCAAGAACTAGATGGACAATTACATCTAAAAATGGTACCTGATGCAGACCAAAGCAGAGCTTTTTGGGGTGGTGGTGGGGGAAGATGGAATCTGGGATCAACCTGCAGAGCATAATGATAATGCAAGGTGACTGCACGAAATCCAAGACAGGTTAAGAAATATACAAGGTTAAGACAATATAAAAATAAATCCGGAAAAGTTAAGAAGACAGGTAAGTAAAATTCCTAATTGGAAGAAGCCAGGGCCGGATGGTGTCCAAGGTTGTTGGATGAAGCTGAGAGCATTCCATGAAAGGATAGCAGAACAGCTGGATAAGTGTTTTCAAGAAGGCTCAATACCCAACTGGATGCCAAGGGGAAAGACAGTGCTATGTGTCAAGGATCTGGAAAAGAGAGACACTATCCAATTTTCGAGCAATAACGTCTTCCGCTAATGTGAAAACTGTTGTCATGTGTTTTGGCAGGTGAACTGTATGGATACTTAGGAAAAAGTGGGTTGCTACCTAGTGAACAAAAACCGTGCTGAAAGAGTAGTGGGACGAAAGATCAGTTGTTAATTGATGAACTAATCATCAGAATCTGTAAAAAAAGACGTTCCTCTTCTGTGTAATTGATAAAGTGAGAATGAATGTGTGACCGTTGGTCATGTTGTTTGGGTTCCGTTTTCGTTTTCGTGATTAAAAAAAATTAATTTGTGATTTTGAAAGTTTGTAAAACTTGGTTTTCTTGTGATGAAGGTGCTGATGTTGGTGTTGATGTTTTTGGTGTGTGATTTTGTGTTGAATTTTTGCATCTAACCGTCATATATTATCGCCTTCAATTTGGGGCGACCTCTATTTGTGTTTGATTCTTCCTTTTATCCCCCAGCAAAAACCTTTTCAGGCGTTTTCAGCAGACCTTCATCTCATAACGTGGCCTTTGCTCTGGTGAGGCCTAAGTCAGAGGAAAATGTTGTGTGTGTCTGTGTGTTTGTTTTTGTGTTTTCACGAACTGTATGAGGAACGGGTCTTTCGGCGGAGTTGGTAGTAACGATGGAGAACGTCATGCTTTTAACACCGCGGGACAGAAAGCTTTGAGGTAGTTTGGGTTTACACGCACAAAACATTTGAGCCTGCCGTCTATTAACACTGGCATCTGCTTGCTTTCTCCGAAACTGAAAAAAAATCAGGAGCGCGAGAGGACTCCTCGGCAGCAACTGGTATCTGGAATTCCATAAGAATCCCAGTGTTGAGTTGGGCTGGTGGTGGTGGTGGATTTCACCTCCACAATTTCCCGACGTTCCTCGCCGAATCGATGTATTGATAGACTCACTTAAAGATAATCGTTTTCCGACGAGAATTTTTTTTTAGCCTTCCTTACTAAAGGACATAACTCGTGATTTCATAACATTATTTTTTTTTTGTTTTGGAAGGCCTTCTCTTAAAGAAATTCTAATTCATTAAAAATGTATGCTTAGAAAATATACCAGATGTGTACCCCCTATCAACTTTGTTTCCAACATAACTTTCAGGAAAATGGATATTTACCCCGCGCGCGTAAACGAAAGCAGGGTATTGTAGTCGTTCGTCTTTGTCTGTGTGTTTGCAAAATTACTGGAAACTGGCTGAACGGATTTTCACCAAATTTGGCAGAAATCCTCATTGGGTGAGTGGCTTGAACTCATTAAATTTTGGTTTGGTGAATCAAAATAAACGATAAGCAGGGGAAATGACTCTTGATATAATTTTGTTGGAAGGTGATTTCGTCTGAGAATATATTTATTAAATTTCCTTTTATCCTTGTGTGTGCTCTTCCGATGCCGTTTTTTAATCTTTAAGGAAATTTTTCAGGAAAGCATTTTAGATGGTGTAGATTATGATTAACCAGATGGGTAAAATAAAAGAAGGGAGAGAGGGGGAAAAAGTTGTGTTTTAGTTATGAAAGGTAATGAATTCAGAAAAAACTGAAGGAC
>NC_068996.1:55601559-55604295 GCF_001194135.2 Octopus bimaculoides
GTGTAGCAAGAAAATCTTATATATATATATATAACTTATTTCAGCTCCAACTGACAGTCATTGACATTATGTTCCGTTGAGTGCCACACTGGAACTCAAAACTGGGTCGATGGAACTCTGACCATCGTATATCATTATCATTATATCATGTTCCAAAGTCCCCCCCCCCCACCAAAGAAAGAAAATGTTCCAACTTCCGAAGTCTTTGTATAAACAAGAAATTCAAAATATTTCTGCCTAATTGTCTTCCAAACGGGACGCAAATACATTGAAGTCGAAGGAACGTTGCATCTCAAGGCGGTTACAATACCAGTGATTGAGGAACACTTGGAATTATCAAAAAAAGATCTGAAAATTATTTGAGAACGATCCCTGGTTTACCATCTCTACAGGAAGTTACATGTATTGAGAAAAGCATTCTTGCCGCGAGAACGATTACCATCTATGTAGATGATTTTTTTCTCCACATAACTTTATTCAACTTTGTAAATAAACAATAGAGTTTGTTTAATTTAATAGCCTATGAATGTATTCAGTGAGTTTTTCTTGCAGGAAGACACTCGGCAAGAAATGGAAACAGAATTGAAAGAAGAAAAAAAATAATGATAGTAATAAGCGGGGAAAACAACAGCAGTAATCAATTTCGTGAGAAAACAAACAAGTAAAAACGGAAAAAGAGAAACTCCTGTGAGAAGCACAAAGAGGACAAATAGTCTACTATGTGGGTCTCAATCATGGAATATGAAAGTAGAGCTGGGGGAAAGAAAATTTCTCCAGGTCGTTTACACAATCCCGAGGTCACATGTAGCTTTTTGGCCTGAAAACTAGAAACAGAGGCTGGTAGCTCAGAAACTGAGCACAGGGGTAGATATGGAATAAGATGGTTAATTCAAAAGATAAACGAAGTAAAAGAAGAATCTCCATGGAATTGGTCGACAAAAGACAAACTTAAGAATGAAAGAGAGAGAGAGAGAGAGAGAGAGAGAGAGAGAGAGAGAGAGAGACAAAGAGAGAGAAAGATAGATAGAGAGAGAGAGAGAGAGAGAAAGAGAGAGAGAGAGAGAGAGAGAGAGACAGAGAGACAGCGAGAGATAGATAGAGAGATAGAGAGACAGTCAGATATAGAGACAGATCGATAAATAGATAACTAGATAGATAGATACATAGATAGAGAGTTGGAGATAGAGAAAAGAGAGACAGAGAGAGGGAGAGGAAAAGAGAGAGAGAGAGAGAGAGAGAGAGAGAGGGAGAGATAGAGAAGGATAGATAAATAGATAAATAGTAGGTAAGGAAAGAGAGGAGAGAGAGAGAGAGGAAGAGAAAGATATATACATAGATAGATAGTGATAGATACATAGAGATAAATAGAGAGAGATAGAAAGGGAGATAGCTAGAAATAGATAGATAGAGAAATAGAGTGACAAAGAGATAGAGAGACAGAGAGAGATATAGAGATAGACAGATAACTAGATAGATAGCTAGCTAGACAGCTAGCTAGCTAGATAGATAGAGAGAGAGAGAGAAAGTTTGTTGGTAGCTTCTCAAATGAAGCATTAAACATACACTTGATAAAGAATATGAATAACCCAGATGAAACAAACGAATATAGATTACAAGGTACATTGTGGTGTGTGTTTGACATTCTTGCACAGGTGCAAGAATAAGGTGATCGATAAGTGTGCTTACATCTCCACGAAAACCGAATCGAGGATAACGAATTTGGCTTTTCTTTTACTATGTTCCCCTCTTCTGAGAATCAAATGCTGCAACTGGTGTATTCCTGTGCTAGAACTTGCAATTTTAGAGTCCAGTCCAGCCCCTTGTTTCCCCTCACTCATGAAAAGGGCTCCAAGATGCTTGAATTTTTAGACTTCTCTCAGTCATGTTCCATCAACGTGCACAACGCACCTTGGGTAGTCTTTCTTGTGAAGACCAATGTCTCAATCTTCGCAACAGTAATTCTCATCTCTACCTTGCAGCACTCGGCAGTGAACCCATTCAATGCATGTTGGAAATATGATATCATAAAACTAACATGACGAAATAAACAAAATAAAAAAATCGACCAATCTTCCATGCACTCAGCTACTTGCAATTTGAGCAGCATAGTTACATTTCTAGCAGATCAAAATTAAGTTGTTCCCCTTGAGAAAAAAAGGAATAGATTAGTTGTCTCCCCTGCATCAGAATGCATCATTACTGGCAACAACAAAATGCAGTCGTGTTTTGAGAATGCCCACACACACACACGCACCCCCCCCACACAAACACCCGCATCCGCACACGCACACAGAGACGGCGTCTCTGTCTGTCTCTCTCCTCACATTCGTATGGAGTTCCTTCATCCTTAAGGCGTCACATGTGGCTGGCCAGGGACGTTACGTAACGTCTTTCCGGAACCCTAAAAGAGGACCTGTGATTGCACAGGCACCGCTTAAAGGCAATTTCGGCCGAACTGATGTATTCCCGAACTCGAGTGCTGGTTGTGTTCTCGCCGCTCGCGTTTCTTCCGTTCACTCCGGGCTTGAAGTTTTTGTTGCCGCTGCTGTTGTGGAAACTGTCATCGCTGCTGTTATTACAGGACGTGGGTCCGGCGATGTCGTCGTAGTTGTTGCTGTTGTAGTAATCATCCCCGGCGGTACAGCTGGTATTACTGCTGCTGTTGCTGATGGTGTCATGGATGCTGTCGTTGTTAACTCTGGGCGTCGGACTGGTAGCTCCGCTGGTGTTGCTGGT
>NC_068996.1:55605908-55607865 GCF_001194135.2 Octopus bimaculoides
TGAAAATGCGCCTGAATCTAAGAAATCGTGTAGTTTTTAAATAGATTTATTCACATACCAAACTAGTCTCGACAATTTTTTGCTTATCAATGCTAAAAATATTTATATAAAAAAGAAAAGGGTTTAGGAGAGTTTAAAGTTACAAGATAAAAATTGAACAAACATGTTTAAACCATCAAATGCTCAAATGTTCATAGAAATTTCAGTGAGTTTCACAGGGATAGATAATAATATCAATTCGTCAAAGATCATAACAATTGTACATTATTGAAAGTTCAGTCATATTAATTTTTCTTAAAGAGAATAAGTGGAGAAGAAAGAGAAAAAAGTGGAAAGAAAGTAAAAAAAAAAAGAAAGAAAAGAGTTTTTTCACAATTTTAGGCGTGGTGCGTGTAGTTCCTTTTTCAATTTCAGTTTCTGGTCTCTTTACCTTTCACGGCTTGTTCACGGCTTTTTGGAGTTGGAAGTGGACTTCAAACTTCAACAAGCCATGTAAGGTGAAGAGCCCAGTGCACTGGTACTGAAATCTCAATATACCTTATATATCCTATCTATATGCCCTATCCTGGTCCATAGTAAATGAGGCTCAGCCATACAATGCAAATATCGGTATGTGTAAAGTTCGTTTAAAAGAATTGCTAACCATTATTCGCCTCCACAACCCTCATTACTTAATAGATTCTGAGATGTAATTTTGTCTTGTAAACACTGATTATACTTATCATTTGCACATTTTATTAAATCTATGTAATCCCATAACTATAAATGTCCATACTCAAAATTAACCTTGAACTAAGACAACCTACTACCCCAACAGATATTACCCTTCCCCATTAAACTATTCTTTCTCCTACTTACCTTTACAAATTCTTCTAAACAACTACTTCCCACATCCCTCATAGCCTCCCTACCCTCTTAAGTAGCCTCTTATTTTCCCTATTTGCCAAAATTACTTAATACTACCTTACACCTTTGGATACTAACTTCTTCCCCTCCCTATTCACTTCTTTTATCCAATTTCATACACCTCTGCATACCTATGTACTTCCATTCCTATACCATTCTAAATCCATTGTTCCACTAACTACTGCTATATTGACTACTAACTCATCCCTACTCCATCCATACCTCTTTATCCTCTCTGATATCTCTCTACTTACCTAAGTAATCTCCCTCAGCTACTGAACCAGTTAACTTACTTCCCTCAAATAATGGTCACCCCCTTTTCTCACCATCTCAACCATTAATTCTATAGTCTTCATATAAACTAACACAATAGACTACCATTCACATACTACCTACACCACCCTACCCTCTTCCTTCTATCTTTCACTTCTATTACTATCACTCTGTACGAGCCTCTTTATTAACTCCTCTCTCTTGAAATTTATTTCCTCCTCTCACTATTCCCCTATTTGAATACTTCCCCCTCTTATACACTTAACTCTCCACATAATAATTCCATCTTTGAATTTCTTTCCCCTAACATCTCAAATATAACATCTCTTCCCTGAATACGGAGGCTCGTCTCATCCTATGTTGGAATCAATCTACAAACATTATTATGGACCACCGAGACCCCAGAAACAGTTGTTGGATTTTTTTATACTTTTCTTCAACTCTTTTAATTCTTGATATCATTTCTGTTCTGTGTTAGTCGGACTTTTTTCTACGTATACATATAAATATCTTTTGCATTTCATGTATTTAGTATACTTTATATATATATATATATATATATTACTCTTTTACTCTTTTACTTGTTTCAGTCATTTGACTGTGGCCATGCTTGAGCACAACCTTTAGTCGAGCAATTCGACCCCAGGACTTATTCTTTGTAAGCCTAGTACTTACTCTATCGGTCTCTTTTTGCCGAACCGCTATGTTACGGGGACCTAAACACACCAGCATAGGTTGTCAAGCGATGTGGGGGGGGGGACAAACACAGACACACAAA
>NC_068996.1:55608464-55611104 GCF_001194135.2 Octopus bimaculoides
ATATATATATATATATATATACATATATTTACACACACACACAATGGACTTCTTTTAGTTTCCGTCTGGCAAGTCCACTCAAACCTTTAGTCGACCCAGGACTTGCCAAAAGTGCCATTCAGTTGTTCCGAACCCAAGGCAGCCTGTATATACATATACATGCATACACGCACACATATACATACGTTTGTAAGCCACTCTTTGAAAAGGCTCTTAGCCATCCATACCTTCTTATTTAAACACTAAACAAGAGGAAGATGGAACTTTGCGAAACCTTTGAAAGCTCTTAGATTTTCAGAGTGATATTCATAAAGAGACTTTAACTTCATATAACCAGTGGCATTTCTTTCCAAAAGAAATGTTAGATGATTTTTCGAAGTTTTAAAACTTGGTTTTGATTTTTCTTCTCAAGAAATAAAAGTTCTAGCAGGTATACGCTCCCAGAAAAGTATAACTACTCAGGTGTGTAACCCACTTGAGCAAGCATTTTCTTTAATTATCCAGGATAAATTGTAACAACCTCTATACCGACACTCGCTGATTCACTAGTCATTTGTATGTTGTGAAAATTCATGTGTTTTTTAAACTCGCCTTTACTAATAAAAAAAAAGGTGTTCCATTAGAAGTTTCACTTTCCTTTTTTTCTGCAAATCGTTAAACTTTTGACTCTTTTTCTGAATTATCATCGTGTTTATCGGCACATTACACTGATTTTAACCCTCAATTCATAGACTCAAAGTCATTTCATTTTAAGCATTACGTTTGATCCATAGAAAAATAAGGTCCGGACAGTCAAGGGAGTAGCTTCTTGAACACTCGACATAATTTTCTCTCCGTTGTCACATATTTTTCCCACCGTAGACATTCAATATTTAATGCTTTGGCAATAAAACTCACATTTACTGCCACATCAAGTTTAATATCCAGTGTAATCCTTTTACTGTTCCATTTCCCACTTTAGCCTTCAAGTTCTATTTCATAGATTCTTTCGAGTCATCGTAAATTGAAAGCAAATCCAAACAGTAGCGGCGATTAATTATCCACAACAAATGTGTAATAAAGAAAAATTGGCCGAGCAAAGATTTGCTTTGTGAGAGTAGAAAATTGTCTTATTGCTATTGATGTAATAATGAAACTGTGATGAGAAGGGGGAAGGACTGGAGAAGAGGATTATGATTACTGTTAACTGAAGGGGCAGCAGACAATTTATAGGCAATTCACCCCTTTACACTTCTGAGTTCAGACTTAAACACATACATATACACACACACACATACGCTGATATCTGTTGTAGCCAGTTGGATTCAAAAGTGAACGGGTTACATTGGCTTAGATGTTAGTGACAGCGGTCAAGTATTGTTGGTGTTGTAGTAGTAGTTATTTTGTACTTACTAATTGTATTGTTGGTGTTGTAGTAGTAGTTATGTTGTATTTACTAATTGTATTGTTGTGGCTGTTTAGTCACGAGTCAGCCCTCATTGATCTTAGATCTAAAAACATTTCATTCAACTTTTAAAATGTATTAAGATACCATTTATATATTTTTAATTGAAATGGATTTGTTTATTTACTTCATACTAAATGTTTCTGTTGCTGTTGGTAGTAGTGTAATGGTTGAAGATAGAAACAAACGCACACAGGATCTTTTCTGTTTGGCTGCCACTTTTCAATTTCTTCAATTTTTGTTCCAGTTGATTTCAAATTTGATGTGTTGATGTAGTTTTGTATGATAATCATTGACATGAAATTCATTTTCACAATAAATCAATAAATAAAGAGTTAATAGCTTTCAAGTTTGCAAATTTTGGGTAATTTTAGTCAATAGAAAGCCACAGACATATAGGTGCCTGTATCTATAGTAACAAGCCAAGCTGTTACGGAGATGCTTGCACTGATGGTCATTTTCACTTATTTAATGCTTAAAACACAGGTGGTAGTGAGATGTGCTAAAAATAATAGCTAAATAAGTCTTAAATGACGCACAAAATTTTTTTGCATAATCGTTTGAATTTCTGTGTTGAACATAGATTTGCAAAAATTTTCTAAAAATTTCCCAAAATAAAAAAAAGTTATAAGGGTTACGTGCGTAAAGCAAAATTCTGCCAATATTTCATTTGTTTACAGTTAGTTTTCTGTCATGCAGAAAATTACAGCTTCCACATCCTGTTTTCTGACTGGGTAAAAATGATCAAACTTTAAATCTCTAACTTTTTAAAAAAAAATATTCCGGAAAAATTGAATTATCCCCTGAGATTCAGCGTGGAAAATTACATCAATACACCAAATTTGAAAATTTCCTCGGGTGCAGCCAAACAGAAAAGACCTTGCACACGTACACACACACACACACACACACACACACACACACACACACACACACACACAAAACTGAGAATGTATGTGTGTGTGCCCGTGTGTGTCTGTATGTGTGCATCACTAAAACTCGAGAACTACCAAACCAATTTCATTCAAATTCTACACATGTCATAGTTAGGGTCTATGAAGTATCATGGGCCAAAAAAACTTTCAACTTCTTGCCTAATGCGAATCCGGAGCAATCTCTTATCTCTTACACTATTTCAGTATTAAGCGTCAAAAGTGAAACAATAACATCTCTATTGTAATGTGAGATAATCCTTT
>NC_068996.1:55620321-55620934 GCF_001194135.2 Octopus bimaculoides
ATATATGTATATTTGTATATGTATACGTACGTATTTGCATATATACAAATTTTCATAACTTTATCTATACCTCATAAACGAATATTCCATTCTTTTATTAACTATAAACTTACCTCATTCATATTTAAATTTCCTCTATCATCTCTATTTAATTTATTACTTTATTGTTCTAATTCTATTTGCCAACTCTATCTTCAATCTATATGTAAAGTCCTCACCCCAACATAAACCGTATCATTCAGTCTGCTATTATGAATCCATAAATACATATAAAACATCCAAGGACACATATTATACCTAAATCATATAAATGTAAATTTAGTATTTACTTAATATTTACTGAGTATTAATTGAAACAGCTGTAAGGGATGATGATTAATTTGCTGTTAATAACAAACGATTATTAACTTCCAAATCTCCATTTCCTTTTCTTCTTTTAAATGAATATAAACTATAAGTTTTTATATATATACGTATTATTTTAAGGAAATTAATTCCCCGCAAACCAGTATTTCCTTGGATGAAATCATCCCTTCATGAGGTTAACACAACCTTTAATCGAGGTATATATATGTACACACACACACACACACACACACACACACACACACAC
>NC_068996.1:55620944-55621874 GCF_001194135.2 Octopus bimaculoides
CACACACACACACACACACACACACACACACACGTACGTGATCCAGCATGGCCGCAGCCAAATGACTGAAACAAGTAAAAGAATTAAGAGAACGTGTGTGTATGTATTTGTGTAACATGATAAAAGTTTTTCAAATCATTAACGATATAAAACGCAAGCGGCCACTGATCTAAGAAGAAAGTGTTGTTTTAGATTGTTAATAATTTAAAACTATGCAACTTTCGTAAGAGCAAAGATTACAGATCGCATCCCGAAATTAATGATCATGTTTTGCAGCTTCTGCGAGTTCGAAATCCTGTAATCAGAGGTGGCCGCGACGCAGCCTTACTCATGTATGTATGTATGTATGTATGTATGTATGAATGTATGTATGTATGTATGTATGTATGTATGTATGTATGTATGTATGTATGTATGTATGTGTGAGACATGGACTCTCTACAAATGTCAGGTAAGGGTCCTTGAACGCTTTCATCAGAGATGTCTCAGAGACATTCTGAATGTTGGCTGGACCTCAAAAAATCCAGACACACAAGTCCTGAGGACAGCTGATATCTTGAGTATTGAGACAATGATGCACATGCAACGGTTACGTTGGACTGGACACCTTATTAGAATGAAGGATAGCAGGATTCCTGAGCAGATGCTCTATGGAGAACTTGTGAATGGAAGGAGACTCCGGCAGAAACCAAGGCTGCGCTTTAAGGACTGTATCAAGTCCTCATTAAAGGCCTGTGATATGCAGGACACTGACTGGGAGAACAATGCCTGTCATCGCCACGGATGGAGGAAACAGGTTAAGGAGGGGATCGACACTTTTGAGAGAGCACGTATCCAGCATGAAGAACTAAAGCGAGCTGCGCGAAAGCGCACGGCTCATATAGTGAATGGGGAAAGCTTAATCTGCAATGTTTGCAGTTGTGTATGCTT
>NC_068996.1:55622303-55624085 GCF_001194135.2 Octopus bimaculoides
ATGCATGCATACATGTATGTATGTATGTATGTACGTATGTACGTATGTATGTATGTATGTATGTATGTATGCATGCATGCATGCATGCATGTATGCATGTATGTATGTATGTATGTATGTCTGTGTGTATGTATGTGTGTGTGTGTGTGTGTGTGTGTGTGTGTGTGTGTGTGTGTGTGTGTGTCTGTCTGTCTGTCTGTCTCTCTCTCTCTATCTATCTATCTTGATCGAAGTGTACAATATTATATTTCCATTACGTCCAACCTTACCAATTGGCTTCGTACAAGGGGTCCAACGAGGTGTTAGGTAGCAGCCCGATTTTGCAACCGTGTTCTCTGAAGAGTGCATGGTAACATAATCGGATTCTTACCTAACACATCGTTGTATCTTAGTGCGAAACCGATTGATAATGGATGTAATGGATATATAATACTGTACACTTCGATAAATATACCCACTGTATTGACAAATATAACAACTCATCAGTTATCGGTTCGAGGGTCAAACGCAGTTTCGCGCCTTTACGATATATACGTATATATACAGCTCTGAGTTAATTCGTTGGTGCAGCCATGATGTTCTGGTTATCTGTTGAGCTAGCTTTCTTTATTTGCATTACAATTTTATTGTATAACGTTGAGTATGCATATTAAGGTACACAAGTAAGCATAATCTATTCCATATTGGAATTAATACCATGTGAAGTTTGCGAAACGCCCGTAATCCAAAGGATATCAAATGGTTAAATAAGTATATATTCACTTCTGACACTTCCTTATTTTTATGGTTTATATATATTTGTATGTGTGCGCGAGTGCATGATAGGCTTCTTTCGGTTTCCGCCGACCAAATCCATTCACGGGGCTATAATAGAAAACACTTGCTCAAGGTTCCTCACAGTGGCACTGAACCAAAGACCTTATGGTTGGGAAGCACAAGACCATGTCTGCGCCTATATTTACAACGATTTATTTTTATACTCCGTTTTCTAACGCCATGTTTCCTGGGGCATGAGATTCACTGAGGTATGAAAATAACACCCACTTTTCTTTTGCAAAAATATTTCGTTTGGAATGTTTTTTAGTGGAATGTAATTTTCTACAGAGTATAATTTTTTATTGCGGTAACAAACTTGTCAAATTAACTGCAGGAGATATTTTAAGAGAATTTTTATCTTTATTATAAATTTTTTGATCATTAAAACTTAGTGAATGAGCTGGTTATATTAAAAATTTCTATAATCTTCTTATATAATAAAACGCAAAGTATGTTGCTGTCAATGACGCTGTAGGCAACGAAGAATAAAATAAGAAGTGAAGTGGGAGTGGGTGAAAGTGAGAGATTCTAAAGCAGGCGGATAACATTTAAAGGCTTTGCTCCGACGAAGACGCTAGGGAAAGAAGAGTAAAGCAAGAGATGGAGTAGCAGTGAGTGTCGACCAGAGGCGGCTAACTGCAGGCTAACTGTAGTGAGCTCCGAGTTTGCCAGTATTTTATTGAAAAGGAAATTAAATTTTTATCGTAAATTATATTTATCAGTTTCACCGCCCCCCACACACACAGAGGGTCTGTCTGTCTCTCTCTCTCACACACACACAAAGAGGCATATATGTTAACATACAATAAAATAGTTTCATCGATGTAAAAAATGTAAACAAACATACGTTCGCACACATACATTCATGCATTCACACACGCATATGTATGCACATGCATAGATGTACATACAAATAATGCGTGTGTACGAGGGTATATATATATATATATATATATATATATATAT
>NC_068996.1:55624719-55625527 GCF_001194135.2 Octopus bimaculoides
ATATATATATATGTATATATATATATATATATTTATACAAAGAGAGAGAGACAGAGAGAGAAAAGAGAGAGAAAGAGAGAGAAAAAAGAGAGAAAGAGAGATGTGTGAGTGTATGTCTATATGTATGGACGTATGTACGTATGTATATATATGTATACTTGTATGTATTTATATGTGCACACGTGTACACACGCACACACACAAACATACATTATGTGGGTGATATTTTCAACTGAGAGGATTACAATTTTATTGTTCAAGTGCTTCAATTCAGCGTTGGTACATATATTTACTAGATTGCGGACATTTATTAATGGTTTCCTCCATTCTGTTGGTGTGTCGTTTTCTATCATTAACAAAACTGTTGTCATTTTTACCGACACGTGTATACTAGCAGTTATATAATGATTATAATAACTATTCTTTGTAATTTTTGGCACAACGTCTGTAATTTTGAGTGACCCCAGTGGTCAACTGGTACGAGAGACAAATACGACTTCGGCGGAAATTGAACTCGGAACGAGACAAGTTTTAGCATCCAGTCCTCATAGTTTTTCAGATAGGTGTCTAGGCCAATTGTGGCTACCTTCATTGTTAATGCCAGCTGTAGAAGTCCTCGGCCTCCCTCTTTTCTTGGCAGATAAAGACGTTCTATATCTGCCTTAGGGTGGTGCATTCTATGCATTGTCAACAGTTTTCGTATTTTTCTGTCAACATTACATATTTCAGTAATTGACCAGTTAACGATATTGAAACTGTAAGTCACGACTGGTATGGCTAGAGCATTCATCGCTTCGATCCTGTTTCT
>NC_068996.1:55627190-55629001 GCF_001194135.2 Octopus bimaculoides
TCTTGCCAAGAAGGCTTTTTGTGGGTGTGTTGTCGTTTTCCAATCTTTTCACCACATAGAACCGTTGAGATTTTTGCGGATGCATAGTACAGGTGGTTGAGATCTGTAATATCAACATCATTAGCTGAGATTATATCCTTAAGTGCAAGGCGGATTTAACCAATTATTTTCAGGTTTTGGTTAGAATTGCGAATTTGTGGGAGAGTGTCGCGTTCATTCATACTGGTTTCTTTAATTTTCAGCCATTCAATCATGATATGATTTTTTTAGATCATGTAGTTCTGTTGCGTCGATTTCTGTATGACTTTCTTCATCTATTTGATTTTCACCTGCCTTAGTGTTTATGGTTGGTTCAGAGAGTATTTCACTTTGCCTATCAGTTACCTTAACTCTTTCAATCATTACTGTATTTTCATCAGCCTTGGGCTGGTTTATAATTATTTCCTCTGTAGTATCTTCCTTAGCTGCAGTTTCATTCTTTTTATCCTTTACTGCTTGTTTAATTTGCTCAATCTCTACTTCAGTTAGTAATTTGTTTTTCATAATGTTTCTTCTGACGTTGGCAAGTTTGTTACTGTCTATGTAGGGTCTTACTTCAAGGTGTTTCTGTGTCCAGTTTAAGTAGGTTTGTACAGTATTCAATTTATTTGTGGGGAAATATATGGCATGGTAGAAGGCCGTAAGAACGTCTTTATTATCTTCCCTAGACCATTTTTCATTCTTTTTCTTTTGGTTGTTTGGTGATGAGCATGGATGACCATCTGTTGGAATATTCCGGTTGTGGGGTACTTCCAGCTCCTGTGTGTCGGGAAGATTTGAACCAGTAGCAGACTTCTCGTCTCGAATATCTGGTTCATCATTCGAGTACGTGGTCCTTTATAATGCGGTCGATGACCATTTCGGTTTGTATTTTGTTTTGTTAACAATGAGGCATAACAAGCTTCGACGTTGACGCTAGGGGACGGATCTGTCTGTTTAGGGTAAATTTTTTGAGACAACACCGTCTCCGAGCTCTCGTGACGTAGCTTCTTAAGGCTAGCAGATCTATATCGAGTACGTGGCCCTTTGTGATTCTGTCGACGACCAATCTGGTTTGTAATCTGCTTTGCTATCATTGAGGCATGACGAGCTTTGGCGTTGACATTAGGGGACGAATTTGTCTCTTTAGGGTCGATTTTTTGAGACAACACCGCCACCGAGTTCTCAGCATGTAAACATTGCTCGTAGCGTAGTTTTTTAAGGCTAGCAGATCGGTATTCGTCTGTATTTTTTTTGTTGATAGATTTATCTCCGGGCATAGTGTATTTTTTTTGTGGCATTTTAAACTTATGAATGGTTCACTCTGTCTGTGTTTGTTCACAAAATGAAAATAAATAAAGAAGAATAAAAAAGAGTTTTGTTTTTGCTTCGTTTGTGACACTTGTTGTCGTATGCGTGAGTGTGTCCTGTGAATTTCACGTAGTTGTGTAAACATTAAGATGCATGTGTAATTCTATGGGTATCAAAACGTATATATCATTGTGTACACGTTCGAGTGTATGCGTAATTATTCATTATTTGTACTTACTATTTTGTTCCATTTCTTTTTTATAGTTTGTAAACTTTCCGGTGTTGATTTTGCGTGTGTGATCGCACGTGTTTCACTGAGACATCGTGCATAGGAGAACCTGTGCTTTGTATGGCAGTAAAATTTCATTTTTTTGAAATTATCTTCGTTAAAAGACCGCTTCCTTCAAATCTTCCACCGGTTCTTTTGCCTAATTCCATCGATGTTATTGGATTAGATTTGTTTTTTAATAGGGAGCCCGTTG
>NC_068996.1:55633836-55637507 GCF_001194135.2 Octopus bimaculoides
AAATTGCACTACTGGGCACTGCACACATCCTACGCAAAACACTTTCAATACAGTAAACATAAGAGCACCACAGCAAACCACAGCACATACCCAAGGCGCACAGGGCTGCGCTCGGTAGTGAAGTGAAAGCACGTTATAAAAATAAAACTACTGAACAATAATAATAATAATAATAATAATAATAATAATAATAATAATAATAATAATAATAATAATAATAATAATAATAGAGGCATGTGCTTAGGGATAGCAAGACCAGCAGTGAATGCAAGGATGAGGAAGAGAATGCAGATAGTGAAACTATGGCAGTAGAGTTAAAGGAAGAAAACGTGCATGAGGCTAAAAAAGTAGACAGAAAGAAACTGAATGAATGGGTCAGAAAGATAAATGATATGACTGGTGACATCAGAACTGACATTATCCCAGACACCAACAATCTGATAAATGCAATCTCGATCTTTATAGCCCGGAAGTTAGGTTTGAAAGCCAAAGGTAAATGTCAGCATAACCTGAAGGAACCATGCTGAAAAAGGAGAATAACGCAGTCTATTAACGAGACCAGAAAACATTAATATTCTGGAACGGAAAAAGAGAAATGAAGTCCAGCGAGAGGAATATGTTGAGCCAGAATGGAAGTATATTGGGTGAAGAGAAATGGAATCAATATTGTGAATGAGGAATTAAAACAGAGGTTGAAAGCTAAAGCACATAAACCAAAGAGATATGAACAGAGGATTGAGCAGTGCAGATTAAACAGATTTTTCGAACAAAATCAGAAACGAGTCTAACAGGAACTGGATGGGGAAAAAAAGGGGAAAAAGAGCCATGCCGGATGCTGAAGAAAGCAAAATATTCCGGGAAACAACACGAAACTGAAGCAGAATAGTTAAAGAAACTCAAAGAGGAGGATTTTGGAATAATAGAGGAGATGATTAGAGATTAATGCAGGAAAATTAATACCTGGAAAGCGCCTGGCCCAGATGGAGTTCAGGGCTTTTTGCTTAAAAACTTGACAGCTCTGCACAGAATTGCGAGACAGATGGACGAAATACTGAGTAGTGGCATCCAAGTACCGGACTGGATGACTAAAGGAAGAACAGTACTATGCCAGAAGGACCCAAGTAAAGGGAACGCAATTGGAAATTTCCGACCAATATCTTGTTTGCCACTGATGTGGAAACTGATGACGGCCATCATATCGAACAGCATCTATAAGTACCTAGATGAGAACGACCTACTGCCAGTAGAACAAAAAAGGTGTAGATGTAAGAGCAGAGGAACAAAAGATTGATTACTAATAGATAAGACTATTCTGGCTGACTGCAAGAAGAGACATAAATTTGATCTATGGGAATAATTTCTATGTTTGTGGTTCGTTCTATTTTGGGTGTGACGTAATTTGTTTCCTATTTGTTTCCTATTTGTGACGTAATTTGTTTCCTGTTGTGGATTAAAAATTATGTTGCTAAAGTTTATTGCTGTGTTGTGTGTGAAACTTTGCATCTTTTTTGTTGTTGTTGTTGCAGATAAGGGTTTGGATGTGTTTGGGATGTTGTCTGCTGTGATGTTGATACTGGTTGTAGGGGAATGCTTGATGGTGATGGTGGATTAGATGGTACTGTGGAGATTGGTGTTGTGTAACCTATGCTTGTGATGTGTTTTTTTTGTGTTGTCTTTTACCGAATCGCTAGGTACGGGGACATAAACACACCAACACCGGTTGTCAAGCGGGGGTGGGGGCCAAACATAAACACAAAAGCACATACACAAAGACACACACACACACACACACACACACACACACACACACACACACACACACACACACACACACACACACATGCAATAAGTTTCTTTCAGTTTTCCGTCTACCAAATCCACTCACAACGCTTTGGTCGGCCTGAGGCTATAGTAGAAGATACTTGCCCAAGGTGCCACGCAGTGGGACTGAACCCGGTTTACTTTTTTCTTTCTTTTCTTTTTTATTCACAGTTTTCCACTCCTCACTGCTATATTCCATTCCGCGGTGCCAAATCGGGGAGAGGCATGTTTTCTATTTGTGGGGTTGTTACATGTGTTGGTGTTGACTCCGGTGAGTTTGATGGTGGCGAAGCTCCTGCTACTGTTGCTGCTGCAGCTGTTGTTGATCCTGGTGGGGTTTTTGGTGGTATTGTGACTGCTGATGGTTCCTGTGTGGGTTTTGGTGGTTTGCTGAGGGCAGAAAAGTCTTCAGGTGCATTTTTGCACCACATGTGTGGTACTCTAGCCTTCTGTCCTCTACGGTCATGGGGAGGTGGATATCTTTGAATTTGTTCGGATTAGGAGTTCCATCCCAGATCCTGACCAATTTTCAGTCTTTATTTTCCTCACACGAATAGTGGGTGGAGAAAAGAGATGGCTGGATGAATGGATTATTCATTGGGATTCAAGTCTCCTCTTTAATGTGAACGTAATTTTAATTTACTGAAATGTTTTTGTCCATTAAATTTGTTAGCAACGATTCTGCTATGGTTATGATAAACAGAGTAACTAAGTGATTTAAAAAAAAAATCTTTGGAAAAGAGTCTTGCAATAAAAATGCAACATCTGGTATTGCAGAAGGAGCTCGTAATACACAATATCCTTCCAATCCCACCAGATACAGAATTTCATCTTCGAATACAAACCGGCTTTTGGAGTGATTATTGGTCATTCATTTCATTTTCTGCAGGATCTACCATTGATCCCCATGGTTGTAAACAATCCCCTTTTCTTTCATCTGTGATTGCTCTTTTTTTTTTTTTTAAATGGATCGTTTTGTTTTGTTTGAGTTGAGAATTGCAGGTGGAAATGCATCCATTAAATTTATTTTTCCATTAAATAACGAGGCACCCAAATGTCATAACGATTCATGAATCTAGGTGTTTTTAAATACCTTATAACAGTCGTATGTTAAAAATGTACCTTCTGACCTGGATTGTTTTTCGATTTGGTTCTCCTCCTCAATAACCGTAGTCCTGCCAGAATGTTCTTGATCTTCCAGATCAAACTTTTCACTCCTAAACCTAGCAAAACCACTTACTCAACTAAGATACCACCTCCATTAATTGCACAGGAAATGAAAGAGCATTAAATGGCAAAGCTCTTATCCCGTTTCTTGCTTTTTCTTTCACTTTTAAAGTAAAAACAGTGAAAAGAAATTATTCACACAGTAATCGTATAGAAAGACGTGTTGAAATGTCAATCGAAGTCTCACGGACCTCTTTTGATTTCGGAACGCCCTGCTAGACAAAATCCAGCATGATATGCTAGCGAGGTGATAGTCAGGATTATCCCTTCAATATGTGTGTGTGTGTGTGTGTGTGCATGAGTGTCTTTGTGTCTGTTTTGACCTCCACCATCGCTTGACCACTGGTGTAGGTGAGTTTACATCCATATAACTTAACTGCTCAGCAAAAAGTCGATAAACAAAAGAATAAAAGTACTGGGGCCGATTCGTCAATGCTGTGCTCCAGCATGGTCGCAGTCTAATGACTCAAACAAATAAAAAATAAAGAAAAACACACACACATACACACACGCACACACACACACATATATACATATATAAATATATATATACATATATATACATATATATGTATATATATATATATATGTATATATATATATATATATATATATATATATAT
>NC_068996.1:55638566-55647062 GCF_001194135.2 Octopus bimaculoides
GATACATCATTTAGAAAGCATTTTTTTCCTTCATGATCTTTGACAACTATATCTGGTCTATTTGCCTTAATTTCTCTATCTGTGTGTATTGGCATATCCCAGAGTATGGTTGCTTTCTCGTTTTCTGTGACCTTTTCTGGCGTGTGTTTATACCATCTTTTTTCTGTTGTTATTCCATAGTGTTGGCATAGCTTCCAGTGTATATAGGTCCCAGCTCTGTCGTGTCTGTGAATATATTCCTTCTTAGCCAGGACTGGGCAGCCAGAGATAATATGATTTATTGTTTCTTGTCCAAATTTTATTCCAAAATTCCTGAACTTCTTTTGATGGGGCAGACTTTACTGTAACTGGTATTTTCCCTATCTTCCTGTAAAAATTTTTTGGGTTATTTTTTAACATGTTGTCCTCGAAGAATCTAATGTACTCTTCATACCATGCTATGCAAGCAGCTTTAGCACACACCTTTTGCTTGATGGTTTCTATGGTGGTATAGATGTCAAATATGGTTTTCATATTATATTTTCTTTAATTTTCGTGTTTTTGTTGGTTTGATAGTCTTGTTAAACTTCGGGATTTTTAACCCTTTAGCATTTAAACTGGCCATATTTCCTCCATGTTTGATGTTTAAACTGGCCATATTTGGTCTTTCACACCTACCTAACAATGTCATTGTAAAAATAAAAAATTGAAATCTCAAATGTATGATTACGAGATAATGCAGGATAAATTCAAAACAAGGCAATAAATAGACATTACATTTTACAAAGTAATCTGAACGCTAAAATGTTAAACATTGTATGTCAAACCTAATTTGCTGAATTTGGTGTTGAATACGCTGTTGCTAAGAAGGCTTCTTGTGGGAATGTTGTCGTTTTCTAAACTTTTCACCACATAGAATCGTTGAGATTTTCGTGGATGCATAATACAGGTGGTTGAGATCTGTAATATCAATATCATTAGCTGAAATTATATCCTTAAATGCAAGGTGGATTTTACCAATTATTTTCAGGTTTTAATTTTCAGCTATTCAATAATGATTTAATTTTTTAGATTATGCAGTTCTGTTGGGTCAATTTCTGCGTGAATTTCTTCATCTATTTGATTTTCATCTGCCTTAGTGTTTATGGTTTCTACTGCACCACCTGCTGCAGGTCCATGTTGCTGGGGTGTGTGTAGCATTGTGTGTTAGTTTTTGTTACTGGGAGTGTGAAAACTCTTCCTGGTATTGTATTGCATCAATTTCTTTACTTTTTTGTTTCATAAGGTGTGGTGCAATCTTTTGTTGTATTAATATTTGTATTGTGTGTTGTGTGTGTAATGCGTTGGGAATCCGGCTTGCTGGTGGTATTTAATTTCATTGGTTATTAGCTGTTCAGAGAGTATCGTGTGTTTGTGGATTGTTTTATTTTAGGTTGTACGAGGAGTGTTCATTAAAAATTTCCCCTGACCCACTTCCCAAGGACTGGGATAAACGAAACTTGGTGTAATTATTAGTCCTTCTCTACATAATTACCACAATTGGCGACACACTTCTCATCGCTTTATGCAGTTGTGAAGACCGCGTCTGTAGAAGTCGGTAGGTTGCGTCTGGAGCCAAGGTTTTACCTCTGAAATCAGTTCATCACCATCGGAAAAGTGCTTCCCTTTCAAAAAAGACTTCATGGTGGAAATCAAATGGTGTGAGGTCGGGAGAGTAAGGGAAATGAGGAAGAATTTCATAGCCACAGCAGTATGCTTTCATCTGGGCAACATGCGCATTGTGAACTGGGGCATTGTCTTGGAGGAGGCGGACTCCTTTGGTCAGCATGCCACGCCTCTCTGTTTTGATGGCTTTTCGCAATTTCTGCAGAAGAGAAGCATAATATGCCCCATTATCACTACTCCACGCTGGTCCCAAAAGACTGTGAGGATCACCTTGCCTGCTGAGGGTTGTACACGAGCTTTCTTTGGAGGTGGTGAGTTATCATACTTCCATTGCTTTGACTGGACTTTAGTCTCAGGACCAAAGTGATGGACCCATGTTTCATCTTCTTTGATAAGTCTGCCAAAAAAGTCCCCCTCGTTTTCTTGGCATGTTGCCAAAAGTTTCTGGGAGCAATTGACTCGTTCCTGCTTTTGAAAAGGTGTGAGCATCCGGGGAATCCATCAAACAGACAACTTCTACATGTACGAATTGTCATAAATGATTTTTTCCTATGGATCCTACACTTATTTTCACTTCTTGGACCAGTTGCCGAATGGTTATGAGGCGATTCTCCAAAATAGCGGCTTCCACTTTATGGATGATATCATCAATGGCGGAATGTGGTCGTCCAAGAATAGGAGCGATGTCCGATCACATTGAACTGGAAATGCCCATGCTTGACTACGTCGTATGATGGTATATCGTCACCATAAACTTCTTTCATCTTATCGAAAGTCTCTTTTAGTGTACGACCTTTCAAGTATAAGAACCTGATCACTGATCTGCATTCAACTGCCTCCATTATTCCACTTCAACAGCCATAAAAGACAAACGAATACTAGTGGAAAGTTGCAATTTACAATGTGACATGTAGAAACATATATGATTATACTAGTACAAGTTCCATTTCCTACAATACCCGAAAGTGGGTCAAGGAAAATCTTTAATGAACACTCCTCGTATTATTGAACTGATAGTGTCCTGCATAGGATGTGGTCTGTTCCTAGCAGGGCTATTTTTTGGAGAGTGTATAGTATTGAAGTTCCAGGTGTAGCTTCTACATTTTTGTTCATGTTTCTTTTCATGTTCAAAGCTCCAGTTATTACTGATATTGTTTTCACCTTCATGCCTCACATCATGAACACTTCAATTTCTAGGTCTTTGTACTTTGACAATTTCTTCACTTCTTTTTGTGGGGTAATATTTTCCTCAGAAGGGACTGCAATGTCTATCAGTAAGCAGGTGTTTTTTCCAATCCTTGATTATCATGTCTAGGCGATTAGCTTTTATTTTTCTTCTATTCCTAGATATTTGTATGGGCGATTGTGACCTAATTCTCTAATTTCTGTGTCTATGTTAAGTGCAGTGTCTCCAGTGCTGAATAACTTGCCTCTTCTCAGTGTGACTTCGGCAAATTTGTCCAGACCAGTGCTCATTCTGGTGCCATTGCTGAAGCTCTGGACAATTTTAATTAGATTTCTCTATTTTATGGTGCTTCTAGCGAAAAGTTTTAGGTCATCCATGTACAAGAGATGGTTTATTTTTTTGTTCATAGCACCTGTAACCCATAGTGGTTTCGTTTAACAAGTTTGTTAGCGGGTCAGGGAAAGGCAGAAAAGCAGGGATGACAGTGAGTCTCCCTAGAAAATCCCTCTTTTTATGGGTGTAGGGTAAGTTTTAATAACTTGTGAGTCATTTATTTTTAATGTTATACTGGTTTTCCAGTTTGTCATTGCATGTTTAATATATTTTAGTAATGGTGGGGATACCTTATTTGTGTGGAAAGATTCCAGTATCCATGAGTGTGGAACACTGTCGAATGCTTTCTGGTAATAAATCCAGGTCATGTTCATGTTTGTCTTTCTCCTCCTACAGCCCTCTTTAATGGCTCGGTTTACTAGAAGTTGCTCCTTACAGCCATATATCCCTCTCTGGCACCCTTTTTGTTCTAGTAAAACAGAGCTGGTTATTAGATGACTGATGCTAGGGTTTTGTAGGATGTTGTTAGGCATATTATTGGACTGTAATTTTGTGTGTGTACGGTGTGCAGTTGGGTGTTGATTCTGGCTCACTCATCAATAAATTGAATGCTGCCGCTAACTGGTGAGGTGTTTAAAAATCAGAAGTTGGGAATTTTGTTTATCCCTGGAGTTTTTCAATTGCTGGTACTCCTCAGTTTGTTCATGATCTCTTGGCTTGTGATGGTAGGCCATATCTGTGGTTTTATTCTTCCTTTCCTTTTCCCTATTAATCCACTGGACATTATTCTTTTTTTTTTCTTTTTGGTTTGCTCCATATTGCTTCCCAGTTATAACTGAATCGCTGATGTTGTTAGCATGGCGTCTATTGATATAATTTTTCTGTTTAGCTTTCTGCAAAAAGTTTTTGTGTTTATTTTGAATCCTTTATTTTGTAGGAAGAAACGTTCCCGTTTTTCGTACCGTTTTATGCGGCAAGTTTTGCTGCTATACCCTGTTTAATTTTTTCCTTTAACTTCCGGGTATCTTCTTTATTTTTCATGTTGTATTGTTTTGTTATGTGGGCCTTTTTTTTCGTATTTGATCCTGCTTTCTCTAGTTCACAAAGTAGAGATAAGTCTTTCTTTTGTTTTTGAATTTTATTTATTATGATCTGTTTCCATTTTGGGGTTTGAAATTTGGCTGGGATTTTTTTTATCTTGGTAAGGGTCAAGTCCAGTTTCCCCGGATATCGCTACAGCTGTTGAGAAGATCAAGTCATTTAGTTTGTTGATATCGAGTGTATCTTTTGATATTGTCATTATTACCTGTGAGGCTCTGTTGAATCTCCTGTCTGCTGAATCTCCTTTATTTTTTCTGTAGCCTGGAGCCACGTTTACACTGGTCCATATTTATCGACTGTCTGATGTTTAGGTCTTCTAATTTTGTTATTTCTTCAGTCGGTTCGTCTCCGACCTCCGTTTTAGCTGCTCACTTATGGTGTGTGTTATTTTGTTTGTTGTTGTTAGGCGCTTCAGTATTTTCCTATCTATATGTGTTGATTGCTGTACTGTTCTATTATTTCTGGGTATAAATTTTACATTTATTTACCGTGTGCAGTGTTATATCTGTTGTGTTATTATTCTCACTATAGACGTCGCACAGTATACAATATCGTGAGATATTGTGTCTACCGGAGGTTTGTACTGTTTGTCAAGTCACAACAAGGAACTTAGACAGACAGTACTTTACGCAATATGCGTGCAGGTCCAACCAGTGCCAACTTTTACAATACACCTAGATTGTAGGGTATTTCTAAAGTTTTCAGATGTTTTTTTTTCAGATTGGGTAGTATTGAACCCAATGTTCTGATGACAATAGGGATAACCTTTATGTTTGAGTCTCATAGCTGCCACATCTTAGCAATCTCAATTCTCAGGTCTCCATATTTATCAGTTTTCTCTCTTTCTTTCATGATGATATGTTGATCTCCTGGTACTGCCACGTCAATTATTAGGCACTCTTGTTTGTCCCTCCCCCATTTCCCGATGGGTGCACTATAGCGGACTACAGCAACAGCCCATATGTTAATGACAGTCACAAGGTTCCTTGAGTTGAGTTTAGATTTCAAGAGAAGTTTGAGGCGCTTAAAATATGCAGTGATGACCTTGTCTTTCATTTCTCTATGCAAGATATTGTCCAGCTCCAGGGTCCCAAGGTACTTGTACTCATCATCATCCGGGTCTTCCATTCCCTCTCCGTTTGGCAATTCTATGCCCCTACAATTTATTCTTTTCCCCGCTTCAAAGAAAGCACCGCACACTTCGAGATACCGAATTCCATCCCTATATCCTTACTGCACATTTGCACATTCTCAACCAGCCTCTCCATTTCAGGCTCTGTTTTTACAAAAAGTTTTAAATCATCCATGAATAGAATGTGGTTGAGACGAGGTCCGTTCATTCTCAGCTCATAGTGCACGTTGATTTTACGTAGGGCTACAAAAGTGGGATCAATGCTATAACAAATAGCAGGGGTGAACAAGAGTCTCCTTGGAAGATACCTCTTTTGACTGTTACCTCGGCTGAGTGCTGGTTGTTACAAGAAAGATGTGTTTTCCAACTAGGCATGCTGTTCTTAATCAGTACACACACGTTCTCAACTATTCTACACATGTCAAGTGTTTCCAAAATCCACGAATGCGGCAACATGTCGTAAGCCTTTTTGAAGTCTATCCAGGCCATGCATAAATTTTTTTGGTACCGTTTATAGTTCTTCATTATACCCGTCTCTATCACAAAGTGGTCCTTGGTGCCTTTGTATCCTTTTCGACATCCCTTTTGTTCTACTGGCAGAAGATTGTTTTCAGCAAGCAACGTATATATTTTCCCTGCGAGGATGCCTGTTAATACTTTCCATAGGAGGTTAAGACAAGCAATGGGTCGGTAATTGCCAACCTCATTGCCCTTTGACCGATTTTTCATTAACAATGTTGTTCTTCTCTCTACTATCCACTCCGGAACTACACCACTCTGTAGGCAATTGTCTAATTACGACGCAATTCTCTTGTGTATTGACTTAAACCACTTGAGCCAGTAGCCTTGAATTCCGTCTGGTCCTGCCGCTTTCCAGTTCTGGGCAATGAGAACTTACGTTGTTATGCGCACATGGTCCTGTCGTGGAAGCTCCAGGTGATGGAGTTCGAAACTCACGGAATGAATCCACTCAGCACCCAGATGTTATTCCAAAATTGGCGGGTTTCTTCTGCTTCAGGGGGTGTATTATCTTCTGTATTTCCTCTTAAGTCCTTAAGAAACTGCCTCTGGTTTGCTGGAACTGCGATATGCGATCAGTGTAACGTTGCATCATTAATGTTTTAGCCCGTACACGTTGTTTTAGGGTTTCGATGACAGTTTGAAAGCCTTTCTTCTCTATTTGGCACCTCGCGTCAAGATATGCCCTTGCACTTTCGTTTCCATTTTTCCATTGCCCTTTTGACCATTCTTCTATGTGGCTCAGATCTTTACGCGAAGTTAGAATATCGCCTTCATTTCTCAGTTTCCACCATGTCTCCTTCCGTCTGTCTACTTTCCTCTCTTTCTTTCCAACCAGTTCGCCTACTAACATTGAAGTGGATCTGATCAAGTCTCTTGTTTCTGTTATTTGTCAGAATGTGTTTCAGAATCTCATCAACTTTTTGGGTCGCGCGTTTCACATTGTTACGGTTGAAGCTTCTTAGATTCACCAGCTTGGTCTCTGCTCTTGTAATTCTTATGTCCTCGAGTCTTTTCCTGAAGTTTCTTTGTTCCTCAGTCATATCCTCTCTTAATTCAGGGTTTTGTTCATTATATTGATTGGTCGGCCTTTCCTCCACTACAACTTCACCTTGCCTACGCATTCACTGATCTTCACCTATGTTATTCTCGAGATTTTCACCACTACAGAGGCTTTTCCTGATTGTCTGAATCTGGGCCTTTTGGTTCATATCAACAGACCACTTGCGTTTTCGAGCACGTTGCATAATTTGACCAGTACAAGGACTGTCTTCTAGTATGGCTAGCAGTTGTTAGATTACGACCGGGCCCACCTTGCTGCACAGTGGGGGCTCTGCCAGGTGCGGCACCTTCACCATTGGTTCTAGTTCCGTTTACACCGTTATCGTCATTTATTTTGCTTGGCATTTTCACTCACAAATGAGGTGTGTTTTTAGGTTTCTACAAACCGGTATTTTTGTCGAGACACCATTTCTATCAAGGTAGTCCGCCAAGGCGGCAGGGTCCTTGCTCCTCTGGTTTTGGGCTTGGAGTGTTCCTTCTCCTAGGCTGCCTACCACCCAAGGCTAACGAGTACAGCCTATTCGGAGCACCGGTTATTTGGAGGCGCCAGATACTCGCCTGTTCCCAAACTTCTGTTGGTTTCGCGAAGGAGTCGGGCTTGCCCACTGTAAGTCCTATCTACACCAGACTTGAAATCAGAGCATTCCTTCTCCTAGACAGACTGCCAACCAAGGATCACGAGTTTTGTCTACCCGTTTTCAGAATGGCCATTGACTCTTTTAAGTTCCTCTGCCCTTTGCCTGGTTTTGTTTTTAATCCTGCAGGGTGTCGAAAATCCACCTTCCTCACCAAGTAAGCTTAGTGGGGTTGCCGGTTTAATCGCCGACGTCTCAACGGTTCGACAACGCCACTTGTTAATCAGTCTGAGTAATTCTTGTTCACTATTATAGTTTCACTATTGCTACTATAATCTTTATCTTATTATTTCTTAGTTCACGACTATAATTTCACCGAGGGGCCCTAATATTGTCTCTCTTGATTTCTTTAGACAACAAATGATGGCAGATTCACGATTGTTGGTTTAGCTGCTGCTGATGCTGCGGTGTTAGTTCTTAATTACTGGTTATTCTTTACTTGAAATTACCAAAGGTTTCAAGTAGTACCTTCTCCTGTGACTCAAAGAGACAATAGTCTCCTTAGAATGCGAGCTGTACCCGAAAATGCTGTCTTCTGGATCACTTCGAGCCTGACAGTAGCTCCAATATTCTTAATATGTTTTTCAAGGCCCTTGCAAACTGCTCCTAATGCTCCAATTACCACCGGTATCACCATTACTTTCCTCATACCCCATAACTTTCCTATCTCACCCCGCAGTGGCTGGTATTTCTCAATCTTTTCTGTTTCCTTACATTTCACCCTCGAATCGCCTGGTATTGCAACATATACTATCTTACTTCTTTTTCATTTTCATGGATGATCACAATATCTAACCGTCTCGCCTCTATCACTAACAATATGGCTTATACTGTCTCCATTATTATTATTATTATTATTATTATTATTATTATTATTATTATTA
>NC_068996.1:55647124-55651145 GCF_001194135.2 Octopus bimaculoides
GGTATAAACACACGCCAGAAAAGGTCACAGAAAACGAGAAAGCAACCATACTCTGGGATATGCCAATACACACAGATAGAGAAATTAAGGCAAATAGACCAGATATCGTTGTCAAAGATCATGAAGAAAAAAATGCTTTCTAATTGATGTATCAATACCAGCAGATGACAATGTTTCTCTAAAAGAAACGGAGTAACTCTCAAAATTCAAAAACCTGAAAATAGAGGTAACTCGAATGTGGAATCTAAAAACAGAAACAATTCCTATCATAGTAGGTGCCTTAGGTATAATAAAAAAATATTCAGACAAATACATAACAAAAACACCAGGACTTACAAATATATATAACATACAGAAAATTGCACTACTGGGCACTGCACACATCCTACGCAAAGCACTTTCAATACAGTAATCATAGGAGCATCACAGCAAACCACAGCACATACCCAAGGCACACAGAGCTGCGCTCGGTAGTGAAGTGAAAGCACTAAAAATAAGACTACTAAAGGAGGAGAAGAAGAAGAAGGAGGAGGAGAAGGAGGAGGAGAAGGAGGAGGAGGAGAATAATAATAATAATAATAATAATAATAATAATAATAATAATAATAATAATAATAATAAGAAGAACAACAACAACAACAACATCAACAACAACAAAAACGACATTACCACCATCATCCTGTAACGTCCGTTTTCCATGCTGGCATGGGTTGGATGGTTTGACCAGAGCTGGCAAGCAGGAGAGCTGCACTAGGTTCCATTCTGTTTTGGCATGGTTTCTATGGCTGGATGCCCTTCCTAATGCGAACCACTATACAGTGTGTGGTGGGTGCTTTTATCGTGGTAGTGGGACGTGCGCTTTAACGTGGGAGCGGCACAAACGATTTTTACATGGCACCGACACAAGGGTCTTGAAGGCCAATTCTCTTTCTCAAGAGGAGCGGCATTAACACTTTTGCTGTAGAGGACGGGTTTATTTGAGGACAGCAAGGTGCAAATATCTCGGTCATTTGTCATCTCTTCCACAAGGTTAAGTGCCCTGAGGTTCTTCCTCAGTACTTCGTCTTCTTTCGTCTCACTCTTCCACAAGTTTCATCCTCTTTGAATGGTACTTCTTTATAGAGCAGTTGTCATCCATTCGCATCACATGACAAAACCTCTCTTGCATACTGCATCTAATTCCTCTTATGCCTAACTTTTTGCTCACCATGCTAGCACTCTGTCGCGCATGTACACTTACATTGCACATGCAGTGGAGCATACTAGTTTTCATTCCTCTCTAGCCTTTGCATGTCTTCTGCATTCAGGGCCCATGTCTCACTACCGTGTAGCATCACTGTTAATATACATGCGTCATATAACCTTCCTCTTAGAGAGAGAGTGAGAGAAAGAGAGAGAGAAAGAGAGAGAGAGAGAGAAAAAGATAGAGAGAGAGACCTTTGGTTGCCAACAGACGTAAAAGCTTTCAAAATTTTCATCTTTCTATTTTTTTCTAGCTATCACACCCTCCATACATCCCCCCCCACTACTAATTTGGTCCAAGTAACAGAAATTGTCTCCTACCTCTAAAGAGTCTCTGGAGGAATTAAAGAAAATTTGCCGAATATCTGTAATTTTTATGGCTCCTGTGCATCTTCTACATACGAACACTACTTTCTCTGACAACCTTCCTATTATTCCAATGCACCTCTTGTGTGTCCATAACTTGCACTGGATACACTATATGGAATTCCTACCTACACCTTTCCTACAAATCGTGGCGGGTAGGATTCTGTCTGTTTTCTTGCTTACTAAAATCTTAGTCTTTGGTAAATGAACTTTAAAGCCCTTAGATTCCAGGTTTTGCTTCCACACCTGGAATTTCTTTTCTAGCTCTGATATAGAATCCCTTATAAAGGCAAGATCATCAACATACAGAAGTTCCCAGGGGCTGCTAATCTTGTGTATGTGTGTGTGTGTGTGTGTGTGTGTGTGTGTGTATTCTTTTATTCTATTATTTTCTTCCTTTTAGCCATGCGGTCATGCTGGAGCACCACCGTAATTTTTTCACTTTTATATATGATTCTTCTTTGGCTGATAATTTTTTCAGGGTGATTGGGGTCACATCACCACTCCTGTATGTGCTTTTGCCCTTGTTGGGCCATTTGATGTATGAGGGAGTTTGACACAGCTGCTCTCATGTCATGCTCTCATGTCATGCTCTCATGTCATGCTCTCATGTCATGCTCTCATGTACTTCATGTCAAACCATTGGTTCATCCGGCATTGTGAAGAGGAGGATGTCTAGTTCCTTTTTGAAGACATCTACTTCCACCTTATGCAAATTTCTTAATTTTTGTGGCAGGGCATTGAAGAGCTGTGGGCCTTTGGACCCTAGACTATTGCAATATCTAGTCCTGAATTTCGTTGGAATGGATGGTACCTTTGGTACAATACAATGGTGTCCAGTTCTGGCATTTGTATAACACTCAATGCCAAAGTTAAGTACTAGCCTTTCTAGGATTTTCCATACGTATATTATTGCATATCTCTCATGCCTTCACTCCAGGGAGTAAAGCTGTAGTTTTCTCAGCCTATCCCTGTAGCTCATCCACTGCACTGTTTTAGTGTAGTGGTGCTGGACCACTTCAATCTCTGCTGTTGGTTTGTCACTATGTGGTGACCATAGCTCAGTCCAGGCGGCTGAGAACAAAGGTCCTCTACAGAGTCAACATAACTTTTCTTGGTCTCTTGTTTTGAAGGACCTCAGTATCCATCCTGCCAGTTGCCCGCACCTTGCTGCCATCTTGGTAATGTGCATTTGAAATGATACATCATTGTACATACTGATCCCCAAGTCTCTCACTGCCTAAAACTCTGGAATTGTAGTGCTTTCGGGTCCTGTATATGCAGGCTGTGGTGCATTTGTGAGCTTGAAATTTTCCAGCATTAACCTGCATGCTGTTTACTTCAGTCCACTTGTATATCGCATTCAGCATTCTATATTACCAGTGATAATTTTATATCCTCGACGTAACTAGTGACAGTGGCTAAGTGAGTGACCATGGACATGTATAAGAGGACTATTATAAACTGCAATGACTTCAAGACAGTTCCCTAGTGGACGCCCCTTAGAATTTGGGCTTTCTGAAAGAGAACACCACTGGCTGCAACTGCCTCACTTCTGTCTTTAAGGAAGTCATGCAACAACTCATAGTTTAACAGCTATGCCAAGGTCTCGCGGCTTGCGACATATCATGTCATGATCTACCTTATCAACAGACCTTTGCAAAGTCAAGCTATATCACACTGACATGCGAATGGTGAAATAACTGTTTCAAAACCCAGTCATAGTGCTGTAGGAGCTGTGTGAGGCAGCTTCTTCTTGGACAAAAGCTATGCTGTGTATTATTCCATAAGCCATTTTTTTCTAGGAACATTATAAATTTCTTTTTGATGATTCATTCCATGACTTTACTGATATGTGAAGTCATAGAGTTCGGTCTGTAGTTTTCAGCCTCTACTCTGCTTCAGTCTTTGTGAATAGGGTATAGAATGCCTCCTTTTAGCTTTTAGGAAGTTTACCACTTGCAAGGAAACTCTGGAAAAGTATCTGAAGTGGTTTCTCTAAAGCCTACGTACGCGACTTCAGGAGAATAGCTCAGAAGCCATTATCACACAAGTACCTGGTTTCAATGGCTGCTGCGCATGACTGTGCCTTTGAACTGGTTGATCAGCTTCCATATTCCCCTGATTTAGTCCATTCTGGCTATCATCTGTTCCCCGACACGAAAAAAAAAAAACTTGGCTGGGAAGCAGTATTGCAGTGATAATGATGCCTTATCCATTGTTGATGACTTTTTTGAGTAACAGGATGAAAGCTTCTTCACCAAAGGGACGCAAGCACTGCAACACCGATGGAAAAAGTGTGTGAACTACAAGGGGGACTATGTTGAAAAATAAACGTCATTTGGTGACATTCCATGAAAGTATCTTAGTCACCTTGTGTACTTTCCAGCCAACCCTCATATATATATATATA
>NC_068996.1:55652109-55653269 GCF_001194135.2 Octopus bimaculoides
TATATATATATATATATATATATGTATATATGTGTATGTATCTATATATGTATATGTATGTATGTATATATATATAGCCCTCCTCCGCTTGCTCCGCCGTTGGGGTCCTGATGTTGGTGTTTACTCGTGTTTAGTCTGGGACCTCATTCTCGACCTTGCCGCCATGAGTGGTCCCACCAGGAGTCTAAGACTCCAGACAGTATCGCCCCCAGAATCATTGGAACACACAAGCTCTTCCACCACAACAAAGGACGATCATCGGAAGAGAGGGACGACCATCTCAAGCCCCCAAGGATTGACTCCGGCGGAAGAGGGCAACGTCTGGTGGGCAGGCGTGACAAAGGCGGATAGACTCCAGCAACTCGCTGCAACTAGCTTCAAGACTGCACATCTCAAGTCTTGAGCCGCGGTGGAGAAGTTCCTGGCCAAGTGCGTACGCGTGGCTGTCGCACAGCACGATCACCTCAAACAATTTAATCAGTGAATGGCTTCGTCTTTCTTATCTGACTCAAAAATCCCAATGTCGATGTTATCGTGGGCACCAGAGAAAGGTCTGAAAAGCTGGAAGCCTCTAGTCCGTGACCACACATTCGCGGTGAATCTCAGATGGTTTCTCTCCAATGAATAGCCGTGACATTGAAGTTCGGCAGCTAGACTCGTGTCTGGGCTGGCCTCTTTAGGACTACCGCAGCCCACCCTTCAAGAGGAAGCCCCTAGAAAAGGTGGGGTAAACATCGGACACGGCAACTCGATCCGGCTAGCATGTCGCTGCTGGTAGTCCTACTACTTAGCAGTCGGAACTCTACTAAATTCTCTGTTTCACAACCTCTCACCTTCGGGGAATGGAACATCCGCACTCTCCAGGACAAGAGTGACATTAATCGACCAGAGCGACGTCTGCAAGGAACGTTCCCGCTTCAACATCGACGTGGCAGCCTTGAGCGAGACTAAGCTTCCCAGCGAAGGCAGCATCAAAGATCTGGCTCCAAATACACCATCTTTTGGAAGGGAAAGAATCCTAATGAACCACGCACCCATGGAGTTGGCCTTGCCAACAAAACGCAAATCGTGAGCCAACATAGACTCGTCCCAACTACTGTCAGTCAGCGCCTGATGACTGTTCGGATCCCATTTATTCGGGACAGATTTCTTACGCTAAT
>NC_068996.1:55653325-55659947 GCF_001194135.2 Octopus bimaculoides
CGCATGACAAACCCGTCGTGTTGGGGCACTTTAACGGCAGAGTTGGCAGTGACCATTGTCTGTGGAATGACATTCTTGACCATCACGGCGTTGGTTAATGCGATGCCAATGGCCAGCTCCTCCTAGGCTTTTGCGCCAAGCACGAACTCGTCATCACCAACACCCCATTTCGTCTCCCTACACGACAAAAAAATAAAACAAAAAAAAAACAACCTGGAAACACCCACGGTCTAAACACTGGCACATCCTCGACTACGTTCTGACAAGATCCAGGGACAGACGAGAATGTACGCATCACCCGCTCCATGCCTGGGGCAGATGACTGCTGGACGGATCACAGCCTTCTTATTTCTCCCCTTGACATCAAGATCCGCAGCCTACCAAAACGGGTCTCAGCAAACATTCCTTGCCGACGCTTCGACTGCGCCAAGCACCGGAACTCACCGGCATCTTAAGACTCCAGGACGATGGATGGATGGATATATGTATAAAATGGGCTTCTTTCAGTTTCAAACCAAATCTACTGTCAAGGCTTTTATCGGCCGGGTGCTAAAGTAAAAGACACTTTTCCAAGGTTCCGCACAATGGTACTGAACTGAAAACCACATGTTTTGGAAGTAAGCTATTCAAGCGCATAGCCATACCTGCACCTATAACCATGTGTTTATGTATTACGTAAATCATGAGAAAACCGCCCGGATGGCAGTGCTTCTCGTAGTTTGAATAATAGATGAAGCTATGTTCCGAGCACTTTAGATATTCTGTACAGATAACAGCATTTGATGACGACTATGCATTTCGATACACATGTATATGAATAGTAAAAATTTCTTTGTTTTTAAATCTACTCAGATTTGGGTGCAGTCTATTGTAGATGGAGTGGTGGGGGTTTTGTCCCCAATACATTATTCACGACAATTATATTTACATGAATAACTGTCAACGTTCGATGTGGTTAGTTAAAAAGATAACTTATCGTTTCTTTGCGAAATCGCTTCTTACGTATTTTCTTTAACCTTTTAGCATTTAAACTGGTCACATCAGGCCCATATTTTCTACCTGTTTTATTCCTGATCAGAAGTACTAAGCACTGACTGAGAGACAAATAAACGTGATACCAGTTCAAATATGTTTGAAGGATATTTGGACCAGTAAGAAGACCTTTCACTGCAATCTGTCAGCGAGAGATATTCTCGCTGTACACAGTCAGATCTGAACACTTTCTTGTGGATTGATGGATTCATGCATTTTGAAGTGATTATCTGTCATCACTACCAGACAAACCTAGTCACTTAGTTTAGAACTGCCTCTCTTTAGTATTTGATGCTGATGAGAAAGATTAACACTTCAAAACCCACCAGTCCAACAAGGGATGCACTGAATTAACCATGGTGCTTTTACACTTTTTGTCTCCAATGAGAATACTTCTCCATGACAAATAGCAGCGAAAGATCATTTTACAGTTTCCAGTTTTATATTCAAACTGACCAGATCTAGCCTCTCATACCAACCATACAATGTCAGTTGTTTTTAGCATTTGAATTGGCTATATCCAGTCCAGATATTCTATCTATTTTATGTTGAAACTGGTCAGATCTAGCCTCTCATATTTATCCTACAATGGCAGTTGTTTTTAGCATTTAAACTGACTATATCTGATATCAATATTCAACCTGTTTTATGTTGAAATTGGCCAAATCTAGCCTCTCACACCTACTCTACAGTATCATTCTAAGAATAAATAATCCTATCATAGAAGCTATGAGAGAATGCATGATTAATTCAAAACAATATGAATAAATAAACATTATATGTGACAGAGAAATCTGAATGCTAAACGATTGAACTAATACCGAATCTGTCACTAGTAACAAATATTTTCTGAGCTTGCTGGCTATTTGTGACAACGGTGATTTGTTATTCACTGCTTTTCTATATCAAAAGAGGTTACATTTGTCTAAGCATGCGGTTGATAAGTGAATACAGGCTGATGATAATGCTCATAGAAGCAGAAATCCCCGATCTAGTAATGTCACCATCATCATTAAATATTTTTGTCTCCTATTGATATGCTTCTGTGCTTCTTAACATTATACATCCACACGAGATGTTGTTTTGAGACAAATGCTGCAGCTGTTTAGATTTCTATAGTATATCAACATTCAGGAAGATACGCACAATGCTATTTTGAACCAATACTGTTTCTATCACTAACAAATTTGTAAATAAAAGCTTACTTCGTCCTTGACAACCTGCTAAACAAAGTATACAATATGTGCACTGAATTAATCAACATATTTTGTATGGCTTTTTATTGGTAAAGGACATTAGCATTTTGGGAGAAGTAGGTTAACAACATTTTCGAAGATGATGATGATGGTGATGATGATGATGATGACGACGATGATGGCTACAATAATAATAATAATAATAATAATAATAATAATAATAATAATAATAATAATAATAATATTAATAATAATAATAATAATATTAATAACAACAACAACAACAACAACAATAATAATATACTTTTTTATTTTTTATTTTTCCTTTCTCTCTCTGTCTTCCCCTTTTTCTCTATCACATGACTATGTAAATGAACAATCTGGTGTGTTTATTTTCATGGCCTATCAATGTATACAATGCATTTCTCTGCCCTAGGTATCAAGAAGACACTCAGCAAGAAATGGAAACAGGATTGAAAGAAGATGCTAAAGAAAATAATAATAATAAAATAATAATAATAATAATAATGATAATAATAATAATAATAATAATAATAATAATAATAATAATAATAATAATAATAATAATAATAATTGGCTTCAAAATTTAACACGAGGCCAGCAATTTCAGGGGAGTGGGTAAGTCAGTTACATTGACCTCAGTGCTGAACTGGTACTTATTTCATTAACCACAAAAAGGATGAAAGGCTAAGTTGACCTCGGCGGAATTTGAACTCAGAACGTAAAGGCTGACAAAATGCCGCTTAGCATTCTGCCCAGCATTCTAGCGATGCTGCCAACTTCCTGCGCAGTTTTGCGCCGGAAGAGTACAAGCGCAGACTCGACAAAGCAGCCCAAAACTTCCACTGGTTACTGTGATGGAAGTGTGGCAGCTGTTGTAAAGAAATCAATAGCAAAGCAAAATGTATTTGAACAATTGGCTGATGGGTGGGAACAAAAGCCTCCGAATGGCAAATATGTGGTCCGTAGCAAACAAGCTGACGTAGACCAGAAGCACCCCGGTCGGTGGCTACGGAGATCAGGGCTAAAGGCAGAGAAGGCTTTATTGTGACTGCTCAAAATCAGAGCTAATTGACCCGGAACTACCAAGCCATTGCCGATACTGCAACGATGGGATCGAAACAGTGGACCACCTATTCTCTGGATGTAAGGTTTTAGCACCCACAGAGTATAAATCAAAACATGACAGAGTTGGCCAATATCTACACTGGTTGATATGTCAGCATTATAAAATTAAAACTGCTGATAAATGGTCCAAACACCACTCTATGTAATGATTCTTTGGGACTTTCCAGTAAATACTGACCAGACCATCAAAGCTAATAAACCAGATGTTATTGTGAAAGACCAAAACAATAAAGTTATAATATCTCGGCAAAAGAATTTGTCAAGCTCAGAAAATATAAAGATTTTGCCAATTGAAATAAAAAAATGTGGCATTCCAAGACGTTTATGATACCAGTATTTGTAGGAACATTTGGAAGGATAAAAAAAGGAACTGAAGGTTATTTGAGGATGATTCCTGGCTTTCCATCTCTGCAGGAAGTGCAAAAGATTGTCTTAACTGCTACGTCACACGTATTCAGAAGGGCATTGTAGAAGTAAATTTTCTTTCCTTTTTCCTTTTATTTTCTTTGTTTTCCTTTTTAATTTTTTTCTTTTTTTCTTCTTTCCTTTTACTCTGTCTTTTTTGCCTCTTTTTTATCACATGATTTTGTAAATGACCAATCTGGTATGTGTATTTTAATGGCCTACCAGTGTATAAAGTGAATTTCATTGTCCTAGGTGTTTGGAAAACACTCGACAGGAAATGTAAACCAAATTGAAAAAAGACAATGATAACAATAATAACAATTATAATAATACTAGATTTTTCCTGTCGCCTCCAAATTTAGACAAAGCAGCACAGTCAAGTGCAACACACGTCTCCTTCTAGATCATAGTTGTGGGATGAGCCAAACTAACAACACCAGCATCAAACGAGGCATCTTCCAAGGTGACTCCCTCACTTCATTATTCTTTTGCATGGCACTGATCCCACTTTCAAACGAACTGAATAGCAACATGTATAGGCACAAAATGTATAATAATATAGTAAACCATCTGATTTATATGGACGATCTGAAGCTGTTTGCTAGAAATGACGAAGAGCTTGTAGGGCTGCTAACAACTGTCAAAGAATTCAGCAAGGACATCGGAATGGATTTTGGTCTCGATAAGTGTGCTAAAGCAACTTTTGTAAGAGGCAAGCTCAAACAAGCAGCTTCCATTAAATTAGATATCAACACTACCATCAAGGAACTTGACCCACAAGAATGTTTTAAATACTTAGGAATAAACGAAGATGGTACACATCACCCTACTATGAAGGAAAAAATAAGAAAGGAGTATTATAGGAGAATAAGACTTGTACTGAAGACATCGCACCGAAGCCAATAACAACCTGGCACATCCAGTAGTCTTGTACAGTTTTAACATCATTAACTGGAATCCGACGGAACTCCAACGCCTGGACAGGAAGACAAACAACTACTAACATCTAAGCAGACGTTGATCGTCTGTACCCATCTAGAAATAATGGGAGAAGTGGAATTATGCAGGTAAAACTGTGCTACAAGACCTCCACAATAGCAATGGACAGGTACTTACCTAGTACAGAGGACTGGATTCTACAGCTTGTGAGCAAACACAAAAGCAGCAAAACATCACATTCCAATGTCAAAGAAGCTTGCAAATTCGCAATGGAACTTGGCTTTAATCCTGAATTAGATGAAGAACCTGAAACCACTGTCGCCAAATAAGCAAAACAGACTGCAAAAAAGGACGGGCGGAAACAAATTGAGGGGCGGTGGAGCCAGTATATGCTGATGTAGACCATGTAACAACCCATCAGTGGCTGAGAAGTTCAAGACTGAAAGCAGAGAGTGACATCTTCATATTGGAAGAACAAGATCAAAGCTGGCTCACAAAAAACTACCAGGCTAATGTTCTTCAAAACAGTACTAGCCCTAAATGTAGATTTTTCTACACATTTGACGAAACAATAGACCATCACGTCTCGGTATATCCTCTGATTACACCAAAGGAATATAAAAATCTTCACGATAGGGTAGGATAGTATTTACACTGGAAAATATGTAAACACTACAAAATCAACACTCATTGAAGGTAAAAATGTCACCATCCTCTGGGGATTTTCCAGTCAACACTGACAGAACGATCCAGGCTAATCGACCAGACATAATCATTAAAGACAGGGAAGAAAATACGTGTAGGCTAATGTTCCTACTGATAAAAATATATCTGTAAAGGTAGTAAATATAAGGACCTGAAAATTGAAATACAAAAGATGTGGCATCTTAAAACGAGAACTGTTCCTGTTTTTGTGGGTACCCTAGGTATGATAAAAAAAAGAAACATCAGGAACATCTAGACAACATTCCAGGAGAACCATGTCTCTTTTCCTTTACTTGCCCTAGGCAGCTTGGTGTGTCTCGGCAAGTGATTGCAACAAATATGCAAATTAAAAGTAAATAAATAATAATGATAAAACAACAACAACAACAATAATGATATTATTATAATGCCGAGTATTTGATAAATAGTGATGAAAACCTGCTGCAATACGCCGCGAAATATATGGGTGTAAATGCAGATGAAATGATGGGCAAGGAAGAGTTTAGCCAAAGAGGTGAGGAGAAGAGAAAAGATCTTGAAATGAGAATGCATGGACAGTTTGAGCGGAATACAGAAGACGTTAAGGTTAATACAGCATCGTGGGCATGGCTGGAGCGAGGTGAATTGAAGCGTACCACTGAGAGCCTGATCATTGCTGCATAAGACCAGGCTCTCGCTACCAATTCAGTGAAGTATAATATCTATACAACTTCTGACACCCAGAAATGAAGACTCTGTTGGAAAGAGTGTGGAAAATGTGATCCACTTGGTAAGTGGATGTGGGAGCCTTGCACAAAAAGAATACAAGTGCCGCCATGATAAAGTGTGCGTGTGTATCTTCGTTGGCTCTTATGTCGTAAATACCAAAATGAAGTAACAGAGAACTGGCATGAGCATGGACCAAATAAAGATATGCAGGAGGATGGAAAAGTAACGATACTCTTGGACTATGATTTTCAGACGGATCCTGTAATCGAACACCGTCGGCCGGATATTGTCATATTGAATAAGAGAGACAAATACTGTCAGATCAGTGATGCAGCCACACCAAATGACATGAATGTTGTGAGTAAAGAGGTTGAAAAAAAATCACGAAGTACTCAGAATAGAAAGTGGAAATGGTAAGACTGCATGGAATGCGAGAGAGTAGTGTAAAAGTGATACCAGTGGTGATCGGAGCATTGGGCTTAATCCCA
>NC_068996.1:55660361-55665269 GCF_001194135.2 Octopus bimaculoides
AAAAACTTTCAAAATACAAAGCCCTGGAAATAGAGATAACTCGAATGTGGAATCTAAAAACAGAAACAATTCCTATCATAGCAGGTGCCTTAGGTATAATAAAAAAATATTCAGACAAATACATAACAAAAACACCAGGACTTACAAATATATATAACATACAGAAAATAGCACTACTGGGCACTGCACACATCCTACGCAAAACACTTTCAATACAGTAAACATAAGAGCACCACAGCAAACCACAGCACATACCCAAGGCACACAGAGCTGCGCTCGGGAGTGAAGTGAAAGCACGTTATAAAAATAAAACTACTGAACAATAATAATAATAATAATAATGAGGAACGCATTATTTATTATATATAGATAAAACAGTTCTACATGTAGTAAAAGCTAGAAATAAAAATCTATCAATATCATGGACAGATTATAGGAAAGCCTATGACATGATCCCACACTTTTGGATAAGTAAATGTCTGAGTATATTCAGTATAGCAGACAACATAAGAGAATTAATTAGCTTTAGCATGAAGAAACGGAAAGTAAATCTCTACTCTGGTGACACATTCTTAGGGAAAGTTAATATAAAAAGAGAAATTTTCCAAGGGGACTTGTTGTCCCCTTTAATATTTGTCTTATGTTTGATCCCATCAGTTTAAGTGTTGAGGAAGGCAAAGGTAGGGTATCAGTTCAGAAATAGTAAGGGAAGGATCAACCATTTGCTCTACATGGATGATCTGAAGCTTTTTGGTAAGAATGAAAAAGAGATAGATTCCTTGATATAAACTGTAAGACTCTTCATCAAAGATATAAGCATAGAATTTGGCATAGATAAATGTGCAATATTAGTGATGAGAAGGGGACAGGTAGTCAACAGTGAAGGCACCCAGTTACCAGATGGTCAGACATTAAATCATTGAAAGGAGGAGAGAGTTATAAGTGTATAAGAGTATTAGAATCTGACAGAGTACTAACTACAGAAATGAAAAGGAAAATTGAGAAGGAATGAATTAGAAGGGCGAGGAAGCTAATTAAGTCAAAGCTAAAAGGTCCGAATCTAGTGAAGGCTGTAAATACTTGGGAAGTATCATTACTTAGATACTCAGCAGCTTTTGTAGATTGGACAAAAACTGAATTAGCAAAGCTAGTTAGAAGAACTAGGAAGGAATTTGATATGGATGGAGGACTCCACCCAAGAGTAGGAGTAGCAAGAAAGGAAGGAGGAAGAGGGTTAATATCAGTAGAAGACCACATTAGATATAGACTCCTATGTAGGTAATAGTGAAGAAAGTTTATTGAAAGCTGCTAGAGTGACAGCAAGATATAGGGAAACCAAAGACATTTGCAGCAAATAGTAGTAGTGAGACATGGTTATGGTAGCAGAATGGAAGGCTGAAGAGGGAGACAGAAAGTTTGTTAGTAGCTGCACAAAATCAATCATTTAGGACTAATTGGATAAAAGCCAAGATAGACAAAAACAAAGTAGATTCTCAATGTAGGTTATGGAAATCAAAAGAGGAAAACGTTACTCATATAGAAAGTGAATGTTGCATGCTGGCACAGAAAGAATACAAGAAAAGACATGACAACCTAGGGAGAGTAATCCACTGGGAGTTATGTAGAAAGCTAGGATTTGAACATACTGATAAATGGTATGAACATGAACAGAGTAAAGCATTAGAAAGTAAGAAATATAAGATGTTGTGGGACTCAGACTGCGAGACTAAAAGAAACTTGAAGGCTTGATTTAGTAGTTGTAGATAAAGAGATTAGAAAGTGCCAAGATAATAGCAAAGCACCAGGACCTATTCATTGACTTACAGAGGCTATGGAAAGTGTAGGTAAAATGTATCCCAGTATTTAGAGGTGTTTTGTGGTTATATATAGTCAGTACCAGGTGTTGATGTGGCTGCGTGTATATTATTACAAGAGTTCATATTGATATGAGGAATACATTCAAGGACTATATATTTATTACATAAAAATATATTTTATTTAGTGGTCGATGATGATACATAATCAAAACGTAGAATCTACGTTTCGATTATGAAATTTCAGAGATAGGAAATATAATAGAAATAACAACTAAGTGGTGGCGTTCAGTCATGTGGCGTAGAGAAATAGACGGACATCGCAATGACGTGAATGGCTCAGAGTCTAATCGGTTAGCAAGCTGTTTTTATTAATGGAACACTAGACATTCTAGGAACATCCAAGAGCTTCTTGAATAATTAAGAATCCCGTCTTATGACACAGATTCTTCGAGAAACTCAGAAAGGGAGGTTACTCTATAATCTTTCTTGCAAGGGAGCTCATTCAACTATCTAGCTACCGCTACAGGTGCATTGGGAACGATCCCTAAAGATTTGAACAAATGGATAGAGGAAATAGACATTAAACCCAGTTTAGTACAGCTCCAGAAAACAGTATTAATAGGGATAGAGGAGGAGGAGGACCTAAAGAAGATGGACAGGAAACTGACCGTACATTTTTTTTTACTTCCATGTTTTTTCTTTTTTTTTTGTTCATTTCTTATTTAAATTTTTCTTTAGTTACAAAATTTTCAGTTTTGATGACGCCGGCCTTCTTTCGGTGTTTCAACAGTGGCTCCGCGGCATTTTTTTCATATACCACCTTAGGCTGTTTTCCTCTGCTTTGATACAGTCCTGGAAACTGATAAAACCTCTCCCACCCTTTCTTCTGGATAAGTACAGCCTATCGGTGTCACTCCTAGGGTGGAAGGATCCGTGTACTGTTAACATTTTTCTGGTTTTGGTATCCATTTTCTTCATTTCTCTCAACACCAACCTCAGTCTTCGGAAATACTCCATCCTCAGTTGCTCTTTCATTTCCTTTTCCATTATCTTGTTGAACTCTAGTACACCAGGGTATTTGTATCCGTCTGTTTCAATTTGTTTAATCAAGTCTCTATTCGGTAATTCTATTCCTGCTAGGAACTGCACCTTGCCTCTATTTTGGTAGATATTCCACACTTCTTGAGTCCAAATTCCATTTTAATATCAGTACTAAAATGATGGACCGTGTTCACTGAGGAACTCACTTGTATCTCATCTTTGCCATAAAGTTTCAAATCATTCATGAAGAGGAAATGGTTGATTATTTGGGATTTTCCCTTTCGTTGGTACCCCAGGTACATTTTCTAGAGTGCCAAGGTCAGGGTATCATGCAGAGAACAAAAAGCAACGGAGATAGGCTGTCACCCTGGAAAATTCTTTTTCTGATACATACCCACGGTGCCCAAGCCTTTTCCGTAAGATGTCAGTTTAATTTTCCATCCCACCATATTTTCCTTCAGGAAATACGTTACATTCCTCGGAATTCCAAACAACTCTAAGCACTCGATGATCCACGAATGTGGAATCATCATAAGCTTTGCGATAATAAATCCAGGCCATTCCTAAGTTCGTTCTCCTTCGTTTACAATCTTGAATTACCATTTAGTCTACCAATAGTTGATCTTTGATACGTCTGCATCTCCTTCTACAACCTTTTGGTTCCAATGGTAATATATCGTTCTCATCAAGAAATTTATACAGTTCTTCTGCAATTCCTCCTGACAGTAACTTCCATATTAACGGGAAGCAGGATATTGGTCTGTAATTGTCAGCAGCATTTCCCTTTGATGCATCCTTCAGACACCACATTGTTCGTCCTTTTGTCAGCCTGCCCGGGATTTCATTTTCTCGATTGATTAATGCTTTAAATTGTTCTGCGATCAATTTATGGCAACTGCTCAACTTTTTTAATCCAAAATCCCTGCACACCATCAGGTCCTGTTGCTTTCCAATTGCTTATCTGTTTACTCATATTTCTGATACTGTCTTCTGTGAAGTGGTTAAAAAGCTGGGGATAAGAAGCTGCAGTATTATGTTGTTCTTGCTTATTCCATATTTTATTCCCAAAACAGTCGACTTTCATCAGCATCAGGGACTAATCTTTCACGTCTTTTATCGTCATTAATCTCTTGATAAAATCTTTTTGGGTCGGTTTTAAACAATTCATTTTACTGGTATTGCTTAATCCTAGTTTGTTCAAATCTAGTTAGCTTTGCCTTTTCTGAATGTATGCGCTGCTTCAGTTCTTCAGACTGGAATAGACTGGACCAAAAACGAAATAAAGAAACTTAACAGAAAAACTAGGAAGTTGATGACGACGTATTAAGCCCACTATCCGAAAGCTGATATCAACCGGCTGTACTTGGGGAGAGACTAGGGGTGGAAGAGACTTAACAACAGTAAAAGAATATGTACAGATGGAAAGTAAAAGTCTAGTAGAGTATTTACAGAACAGCACAGACAAACTAATAAAGACAATAAAAAGCAGATGATGAAGCGCGTAAGAGGAGAAAAGGACAAGAATGAAATACAAAGAGAGCACGGCAGACAGATTGAAGAGAAACCTCTGCATGGCTAATTTTTGAAAGCCACTGAAGACGTATGTGGGACAAAATCCTGGGCTAGTTTAAAAAAAGGGGCAATTAAAAAAAGAAAAAGAAACAAAGAGCCTAATTGTAGTAGCCCAAGATCAAGCGATAAAAACAAACAACTTGAGAAAAAGTATATATGGAGAGAATGTGTCAGAAAAATGTAGAGACTGTAGAACTTGGAACAAGATAGTGGAACACATTGTAGCAGAATGCCACGAGTTGGCACAGGAAGAATATAAGAAATGAAGGCATGACCAGGTTCTAAAAGTTTTGCACTGGAAACTGTGCCAGAAATGGGGATTTGAAGCTGGAAACACCTGGGACAATCATCGAGTCGAAAGAGTTCTGGAGTCAGAGAAATGTAAGATTTTGTGCGACTTTTAAATTCAAACGGACAATAAGTTAGAAAATAATAGACCAGGCATAACAATCATAGATAAAGAAAATTGAAGTTACTT
>NC_068996.1:55672731-55673437 GCF_001194135.2 Octopus bimaculoides
AATGAATAAGATGACAGGAGAATATCATCAAATTTATACAAAACTGTTTGATTGAATATTCTTCTTTCTCTCTTTTTCTTTTTTTTTTCTGTCGTCTTCCTTTTTCTTTCTTTCTTTCTGCTTATTAAAAAACTGACAAAAGCTGATGATGTCATTCTATCAACGTATGGACGCTGATTACTCACGTTCATAGTCTACGTTTGGTTTCTGAAATTTTGAATTTTCAATCACTTTTTGGTTTGAACTTGAGAAAGACAGACGTTCTGTCGAAATGTTGTTCAAAAAATAAAACATCTAAAATCGCGCTCTTCGTTTTGACTAATAATAATAATAATAATAATAATAATAATAACAATTAATGCCCTGATGCAATACCAGGCACAGGTCCCATAGCTTCTCATCTTAACTGATTGAAAGTGTTATGTACATTGTTTTCTTTTAGTGAAAAAGATGGGCTACGGCAAATGTTCTGATGACAGTGTCACTATGTTCGCATGCAATGCTCTCTTACTACTACTACTACTACTACTACTACTACTACTACTACTACTACTACTGCTGCTGCTGCTGCTGCTGCTGCTGCTGCTGCTACTACTACTACTACTACTACCAATAATAATAATAATAATAATAATAATAATAATAATAATAACAACAACAACAACAACAACAACAACAACAACAACAACAACAACAACAACAACAA
>NC_068996.1:55673949-55679023 GCF_001194135.2 Octopus bimaculoides
TATATAACATACAGAAAATTGCACTACTGGGTACTGCACACATTCTACGCAAAACACTTTCAATACAGTAAACATAAGAGCACCACAGCAAACCACAGCACATACCCAAGGCGCACAGAGCTGCGCTCGGTAGTGAAGTGAAAGCACGTTATAAAAATAAAACTACTGAATAATAATAATAATAATAATAATAATCTTTATTTGTCACTAAGAGTTCACAAAAAAAAAAGCCCTGCTGACAGCACTTCCACGCCTTTAGAGTTTATCTCGAACTGGTAATGCCCACCGGTAGTACTGCCAGGCCAAGGACTTCTGGAAATTATCCATGGTAGTCCCCGACCTGAAAGCCCTCTGGAACAGACAGGACAAGACAATATGGGGTTACATAAATAGAGGCCCCTAATAAAGTAAAAAAAAATTACAAAAATATAAATTTTAGCAAAGAATAATTTCCTATAAGAGGGAGATTACTTAGGGCTGCTCGTGGAAACCCCACAAAACCCCACTAGGGCAAGTGCCCTCTCCTCATCGTCTACAGGTGCATGTTTAGAGTAGACCCGTTCACTCGTACCATTTCTATCACAATTCAACAAGATTGCTGGGATATGGGTGATGGGGGCAGCACTTCTCTCTCTACTCTTACTTACATGTGAAACTTGAAAAGGTTGATGAGGGCTCGGTCAAAGAGGAAAGTATCTGTTTTCAGCCCTTTCCATCTGGTTCACCACACAACCTCTTTCGCTAAGACAAGAGAACACTTCCTGTCCTTTTTTCTGGCCGAAGGAAGGCGGTGAGACGATATTTACTGTGAACTCAACCGATAGCCAGATCCGTCTTACACGTGACATTAGGTATTCAACATAAACTCACAAGTCAGCAATGCTCAGGCAAGCCCGGCTGACAGCACTTCCACGCCTTTAGAGTTTATCTCGAACTGGTAATGCCCACCGGTAGTACTGCCAGGCCAAGGACTTCTGGAAATTATCCATGGTAGTCCCCGACCTGAAAGTCCTCTGGAACAGACAACCCAGTTCGTTTTCGTCTCCGAGAACATTGTTACATTTCCCTGCTACTAATTCACTATATATTGCTAAAACGGAACTTCACCGATCCCGTTGCCCGGCTGGTAGAAGACAGTAGGAGCCAGACGACGTTCAAGGTACTAGGCGCCCAAGACTGCAGTTCCATCAAGAGACAAGCCGTGGAAAGATGTACATCACAAACGGATCCCACACACGTTCACCGTCTAGAAATTGTAGCAGATGGCGCAACTTGAGCGCGTCTTTGCGCATCAAAAGCCACGGCATACCTAAGCCGCCTCGCAGATGGTGTTGCTAGCAGACTGGCTGCCTGGCTATTGGAAATACACAAGAGTCGCTCCGATCTGATCAAGTAGTAAAGTACGAAGGTCAGGCGATAAATGATAACGGAGGAAATGTAGGCATTCACCACTTTTGTTCGACCTTTCGTGGACAGCTTCCTCTCTGCTCGTTTCTGGGTAAAACTGGCTATCCTGTTCGTCACTTCATCCCAGTTCTTATTCACCTAAAGGTCAGGACTGAGCCAGACCCTAAGCAGTTTAACTGGTCAGTCAGTCCAACGTCCGACGGCATCAACCTGCCTTTTCAGATGATCAGTCGCAAATCACCCGACTTGTCGGCGTTGATTTTGGCGCCATGCAAACGACTCATATTCCTTTAGAATGGAGCCGCAAGTCTCCACTTCGCAGGCGTCCGACACTATGTCAGTGATGTCGGCCGCGTAGGCCGACACTTTTCTCCCGTGTCCCAGTTCGAAATGGATGCCTCTCAACTGTTCCAACTTCCACAACAGTGACTCGATAGCCAGCAAGTGCAGAAGAGGTGACAGCAGGCAGTCCTGACGGACCGGGCGTACGATGCGAAACTGTTTCGATTGATAGCCGTTTACTTTGATCACCGAGCAGATGCCGCTGTGCATTACAGCAATCGAGCCTCTGAAAACGGGTCCGAAACCAATCTCTTTTAGGACGGCTTCCAAGTAGCGATGGACGACCTTATCGATTGCTTTCGACTGATCCAAATTGATCAAGGATCTACCAAAGCCAGCTTTAGTTCCAGCTTTCTCTATGATGTAGGGCATAAGCTGGAGGTTGTCGTGGATACACCTATTCGGGATTGCGTACATTTGCGTTTGCCCGACTAAACTCCAAACTTTTCGCTAACACCTTAGATAAAATCTTAAACTCTGTGTTTAGCAGAGTTATGGGCCAAAAAATTCCTAGTACGTCCCAATTGTCAGCGCCTTTCCTCGGCAGTGTCACCATATCCCCGTTTACAGCACTAGGGATTCTCCCATCCTGCTGCCAGTTACGGCAGACGTCTGTCAAGGGGTCGCCAAACAAATCTGGCATAAATACATAGAATTCATTGGGCAGACCATCCAAACCGGACAAGTTGCGACTTCAGAGGCCGTTACAGGCTTTTCGCAGAACCTCGCGTCCACTGCCGAGATCCACGGCAAGCCGAACTAAATTCTGTTACCGTCGTCAACCCATCAACTTCCTCAAACAGGCGCGCGAAGGGTAGCTGGAAAGCCGCACACATCTGCTCAGAACCGAGTAGCACGCAACCGCCCCGATCCGGCAAAGACCGGATCGTGGTTTTGTTCCATGTCGTATCTCCACTATTCGGGTCCATATTTTAGCATACGGGCCCTAGCTCTGACAACGCGCCCTTCGTGTTTCACATCAAAGAAGTTGCCAATGGCCATTCTCGCTGATAACATGTCGGTCGCGATGCCTTTACTAATAGCCTCTTCTAGTCTGTTAACTAGTTCTCCCTCTAATCTATTTCTTTCTATTGTTATGTCTTTGCTAAACGCTATCGATTCTACTTTAATCATTCCCTTCAGAGCGATTCACCACCGGTTGTTGACGATTGCCACCGTCAACTCTCGTTTAACTAACTCGCTAATCCGGTCCCTGTATTTTTTACGTGTCGGTAAGGTGGGGTCTTTCTCACTAACTTTACTCTTCAACTCTCACTAACCGGGTTCCTGTCTATGAATGAAATCTAAATCAACTATGCAGATCACGAATTGGTGATCTGTCTAGTCGACCATCTGTCTGGACAAATCTGTTGATCTAACAAATAACACTATCTAGATACAATCTGGATGACCCACTGTGGTTGCTCCATGTCCACATTGACACATCGGCGAAGTTCAGTCAGTACCTCGCAGACAACTGAAAATTTCTGAGCAGGTTTTCGAGCCTTTTACACCTGCTTCTGCTATGTACAAGATCCACACACAGTCCTTCCGTGCGTCCAAAATATTATTCCAGTCTCCCACTAGTACTAAAGTGTGAGACGTTCCCAAGAATGTTTCTACACGCCTGAAGAAATCTGGCCTTCCAGCCCCTTTTGGATCATAAGTTGCCACCAGTCTAAAGGCGCTATATTCGCTGCTATTCGGTCCAGGACCACCACCCTACCATCCGGGTCCAGGAAGATAGCCCGTACTTAGAAATCTAAGGATCTACGAAGTAGTACTGCTACACCGTCACCCGCTCCCGATAAATCACAAGATGAAAATATCTCGTAGTCCCCGAAAATGGATGTTTAAGTGTGTTTTTCGGAAATTTTTGTTTCACTAATGTCGATCACATCTAAACCAATCGACTTGAAATCGTTGAGCAAGTGGCCTTGCTTCCAAGTTGATCTAAGGCCACGCACATTCACTCACTGACAGTAGTTATGCTAGTCGGAGAAAGAAAAGGATGAGGTCACTCACCTTGATTTACGAGAAGTTGTGATCTTCTGAACTTCTCTACTGGTGAACGCTTTCTAAAAGTTCCATCTAAAAACCTTTTGTCTCTTGTTTTTTTTTAAAATCCCAATGCTAGCAGGAAATTTTTCATGTATTGTTTTATAAACGCCCTGATCATATCTGCACTCAATCTGATTAGGAGGTTGTTGTGTCCTAGCATATGTGCTGCTTCTTTTAGTTTTCGGATTTTAAACTGGTGTTCTCTCTCTATTATTTTAACTTCATCCCACAGGAGGGGGTGGTTTCCATTTTTCCATATATGATCAGCTATACCCGATTTATCAATAATAATAATAATAATAATAATAATAATGCCCGGATGCAGTACCAGGCAGTGGCTCTCATGGCTTCTGATCTTAATTGATTGGAGGTGCTATCATATATATCGCGGACATATGGTTGCGATGCAAGTGCCTGGTGTACCCTTATCAGACAGGTAGTCATGATGGGTATAATGGGCTTCGTATATTTTACCCCAGTGTCACTTTGATGGCATGCACTACTCTCTCACTCAATAATAATAATAATAATAATAATAATAATAATAATAATAATAATAATAATAATAATAATAATAATAATAATATCTCGTAGTCCTTGAGACGGTGTTGTCTCAAAAAATCTACCTTAAACAGACAGATCCGTCCCCTAGCGTCAACGTCGAAGCTTGTTATGCCTCACTGTTAATAAAACAAAATACAAACCGGAATGGTCATAGACCGGGTTATAAAGGACCACTTACTCGGATAATGAACCAGATCCGAGTCGAGAAATCTGCTACTAGTTCAAATCTTTCCGACACACAGGAGATGGAAGTACCCCACAACCGGAATATTCCAACAGATGGCCATCCATGCTCGTCATCAAATAACCAAAAGAAAAAGAATGAAAAATGGTCTAGGGAAGATAAAGAAATTCTTGCAGCCTTCTACCATGCCATATATTTTCCTACAGATAAATCTAATACTGTACAAACCTACTTAAACTGGAGACAGAAACACCTTGAAGTAAGACCCTACATAGACAGTAACAAACTTGCCAACGTCAGAAGAAACATTATGAAAAAAAAATTACTAACTGAAGTAGAGATTGACCAAATTAAACAAGCAGTAAGGGATAAAAAGAATGAAACTGCAGCTAAAGAAGATACTACAGAGGAAATAATTATAAACCAGCCCAAGGCTGATGAAAATACAGTAATGATTGAAAGAGTTAAGGTAACTGATAGGCAAAGTGAAAAACTCTCTGAACCAACCATAAACAC
>NC_068996.1:55684615-55693691 GCF_001194135.2 Octopus bimaculoides
AATCATAAAATATATAACACATTCTATGAATAAATGGCAGACAGTACTACAGCTCGAAACAAAAGAGGGACTCATAAAAACCAAAGCCATCCTCATCAAAAGAGGAGACACGCTCTTTCCACTCCTTTTCTGCTTAGCACTGACACCTTTATTTGACACGCTAAACAGAACTGGATGCGGATACAACTGTTACGGCAAAACGATCAGCCATCTCTTGTATATAGGTGATGTAAAACTGTACGCTACAAATGATAAACAGCTGGAAACATTACTACAAAGAGTCCATGGACTCATCAATGAAATTAGCATGAAGTTTGGCTTCGAAAAATGTGCCAAAGCAACCTTGAAAAGAGGCAAACTAGTTAAGAGTAAAAACATCACACACGATAAAGCAAATAAAATAAGAGAATTAGACCAAAGCCAGACATACAAATACTCAGAAATCAATGAACTAGATACGATACAGCACACAAATGAAAGAGAAGATATAAAACGAATACGATAGATGAGTTAGAATAATGCTGAAAACAGAGCTCAATGCGAAAAACAAGATAATAGGTATCAACACTCTAACTGTCCCAGTTATACGTTACAGCTACAATATTCTTAAATAATGACAAAATTTAAGATGCACCACCCAAAATCTGTCATAGAAAGGTTAAATGTACAACGCATCGAAAGTGGTAGAGGCCTTATACAGCTAGAAAGCTATTACAAAATAACCACCATAGCCCTACAGAAATATTTACATCAGAAGCAAGGAAAACTAATACAAATATTCACAAAGCACGAACAAAACATAAAACTGTTTTCAGTTTTTAAGGAAGCTGACAAATACAAACAAGAAGTCATAGTACCTAACAATTATTAAGAAAAAGAAGAAACAACAAAAACTATAAAACAAATGAAATCCAAACTAAGACTGGAATAGCAACGGATCATGATAAAACAATGGCAAGAAAAGCCCCTTCATGGTAAATATTGGGTTAAACTAGACGCAAAAGAAATAGACAAAGCAAAATCCCAACAATGGCTGAGAAGCTCAAGACCCAAAGCAGAGACTGAAGAATTTTTAATTGCAGTACAAGATCAAAGCCTTTCCACCAGAAATTACCGAAAACATGTAATGAAAATAAATTCTAGTAACTGCAGAATATGTGGAGATGGAGAAGAAACAATAAATCATATTACCTCTGGCTGCTTAGTATGAAAGAGTGGAAAACCAAATTGTACTCAAATAATGTATTCCTTGGAGAAGATAATATTAAAAGGGGAATCTTCCAAGGTGCCTCATTACTTTTTGGAATTGCACTAATACTCATAACAATGACACTTAGGAAAGTTAAGATTGGTTAACGATGTGGGAAGAAAGGCCCATCAATGAACCATCTTCTGTTTATGGATGACCTGAAACTGTTTGGGAAATCTGAAAAACAGATAGATTCCTTAACCAAGGCAGCTCAGAAATGTGGTAGAGACATCGGTATGGAATTTGGGGTTACCAAATTCTCTGTACTTAATATGAAAAAAGGGAAGAAAGCAGTCGGCAGAGGATTGCACTTACCATCAGGAGAGATCATGGGTGAACCCGACGGTAGTGAGTATAGATATTTAGGGATTTTGGAGCTGGATGACATTCTGCACAGAGAAATGAAAGTCAAGGTCAGCGAGGTGTATCAAAAAAGGGTGAAGATGGTGATGAAATGCAACCTGAATGCCAAAAATTTGATTACCGCATTGAATATCTGGGCAGCTGCAGTGGTCAGATATAGTGCGTCCATCCTGAAATGGACTAAGGAGGAAATATCAACACTGGATCGAATGACGCCATGACAATGTGGAAAGAATGTTCCGTTGGGAGCTCTATGGAAATCACGGCCTACAAAGAGCAAAGACGTGGTATGAGCAAACTCCAGAAAGAGTCACCGAAAATGAGAATTGCAAAATCCTGTGGAATGCAATGGCCCAGTGTGATCCCCCGCCCAGACATCGGAAACCGGACATTGTTGTGGTGATTAAAAAAGAAAGAACATGTATGATAATCAACATAACATGTCCCAGTGACAACAGGATCAATGTGAAAGAAGAAAAAAATAAACAACTACGACGATTTGAAGTGGGAAATACGAAGGTTGTGGTCAATGAGGAGAGTAGATGTGATACCAATAGTAATTGGTGCACTTGGAAGTATCAGCACTCAGTTACCAACTTGGCTGAAAAAGATTGGTGCAAGTGTGAAGGTAGAACACCTACACAAATCAGAATTGCTTGGAACTGCAAGAGTTCTTTGCAAGGTTCTTGCAGCATGACCAGTAGATAAATGTCACCTTAGTCTGCTGGCTGTGGACAGCTGACACTTTCCATCCATACCCAGCAAAATAAGCTGTGAGGTTTTTTATTACAATAATAATGGAAAACTGAGTCGGCATCCTATGGAAAACGCTTGGAAACCCTGAGCATCAGAAGAGAGATTTTCCAAGGTGACAGCTTATCTCCGTTGCATTTTGTTCTTTGTATGATCCCTTGACATTGGTATTTACGAAAATAATCCTGGGATCTCAGCTAAAGAGAAAATCTCAAAGAATCATAGGCGCAGGAGTGGCTGTGTGGTAAGTAGCTTGCTTACCAACCACATGGTTCCAGGTTCAGTCCCACTGTGTGGCACCTTGGGCAAGTGTCTTCTACTATAGCCTCGGGCCGACCAAAGCCTTGTGAGTGGATTTGGTAGACGGAAACTGAAAGAAGCCCATCGTATATATATGTATTTGTATATATATATATATATATATATATATATATATATATATTTATGTGTGTGTATCTTTGTGTCTGTGTTTGTCCCCCCACCATCGCTTGAGAACCGATGCTGGTGTGTTTACGTCCCCGTGACTTAGCAGTTCGGCAAAAAGAGAACCGATAGAATAAGTACTAGGCTTACAAAGAATAAGTCCTGGGATTGATTTGCTCGACTAAAGGCGGTGCTCCAGTATGGCCGCAGTCAAGTGACTGAAACAAGTAAAAGAGTAAAAGAGTAACCACCTCCACTTCTATGGATTATTTGAAGTTGCAGGGCAAGGATGAGGCACAAGTGAGTTCTTTGGTGAACACGGTTTTAATGCTGATATTAGAATGGAATTCGAACTCAAGGAGTGTGGCATAATGTACCTGAAAAAAGAGGCAAGGTACAGTCACTAGCAGGGATAGAATTACCTAATAGAGAACTGATTAAACAAATTGAAAAAGAAGGCTAGAAATACCTTGGCATACTAAAGTTCTACGAAGGAAATGAAAGAACAACTGAGGATGGAATATTTTCGAAGGCTAATATTGGTGTTGTGCTGAAAATTGACCGGATGAAATAAAATCCAAGCAGTTAACATGTGAGCGATAGCATTACTTTGGTATGGAGCTGGAATTATAAAATGGCAAAAGAGAGAAGTGAAGAAAAGGGATATGAAGACAAGAAAAATGTTGTCAATGTACGGAGCCTTCCACTCTAGGGGTAACACCGATAGGCTGTACTTGTCCAGAAGGAAGGGTGGGAGTGGTTCTACCAGTTGCCAGGGTTGTATCGAAGTGAAGGAAAACAGTTTAGGATGGTATGTAAAAAATACTGTTGAACCATTGTAGAAACATGCGAAGGTCGGCGTCATTAAAACTGAGAATTGTGTTAAGAAAGAAAAATTTAAAGAGGAAAAGAATACAAAAAAGAAAAATCATGGAAGGAGAAAAAAATGTACAGTCAGTTTGCAAGAGATACAAACGCCAAGACAGATAGAAAAGACCGGTAGTTATGGATGAGGAAGAGTAACTTGAAGACAGAGACAGAAGCACTCATATGCGCAGCTCGAGATCAAGCATTAAGGGCTAACTATGTGAAGTGCAGAATCGACAACACTACTGACAGTAACAAATGCAGAATGTGTAGTGAGAGGGATGAAAGGATATGGCACACCGTTAACGAATGTCCGAAATTGGCACAACGCGAATACAAAAGATGACATGACAATGTGGCGAAAATGATCCACTGGGAACTCTGTGGAAATCACAGCCTACAAAGAGAAAAGACGTGGTACGAGCAAACCCCAGAAGGAGTCACCGAGAATGAGAATTGCAAAATCTTGTGGGATGCAATGATTCAGTGCGATCACCTCACCGGACAGTGTTGTGGTGGGAAAAAAAATAGTAAGAACATGTATGATAACCGACATAACATGTCCCGGTAACAACAGGATCAATGTGAAAGATAAAGAAAAGATGAACAACTATGACGGTTTAAAGAGAGAAATACGAAGGTTGTGGTTAATGAGGAGAGTAGACGTGACACCAATAGTGATTGGTGCAGTTGGAAGTATCAGCACTCAACTACCAACATGGCCGAAAAAGATTGGTGCAAATGTAAAGATAGAACACCTACCAAAATCAGCATTGCTTGGAACTACAAAAATTCTTCGCAGGGTTCTTGAAGCATGACCAGTAAACAAGTGTCACCTTAGTCTGCTGGCTGTGAATAGGTGACACTTTCCATCATACCCAGCAAAATAAGCTGAGAGTTTTCTTGGTATAAAAGATGGGCTACAGCAAATATTCTGCTCAATACCACAGATTTGCTTGTCAGTTGTTTGACCTTAACCAGTTAAGCATGTCCTCTAGTGGCTGACGATATGCGCATCTCTGATCATGAGCAGTAGTAGTCGGTGAGCATCATAGCCATGTATTGAGAGGAATTATTTGGGGTTTGGATAATACACCTCTGGAAACAAACCTTATTCAGGGACTTTTTGAGTGGGATAGGCAGCTCAACTTGAAGAAAATTCTAACTAGGCCCCACCTGGAAGGTCCTGCGCTGTTAATCTTGATATGAGATCAGCATGTCGTGCACATGTGATGCATGTGCCTGGTGTAACCTTAACAGACGGGTAGTTATGATGGATATTTTGATCTTCGTATATTTGTATCCCTGGCATTTGTCACTCTGATGGCATGCGCTGCTCTCTCACTCAATAATAATAATAATAATAATAATAATAATAATAATAATAATAATCATGATTTATTTGCCACAAGGGCGAATGATGAATTGGGACAATACAAAGACAGACGTAAAGTGTGGGGTTTTACATATAATGAAATGATAAAAAAAGAAGGAAAGAAAGAAAGTATACACGGTATACACTGAAAAAGAAGGGACATAAGTATAGCATACAAAGGTTAGAAAAAAGTGGTGGGGAGAATGTTAGAGATGTGGCCCTCCTGATACAGGAAGGTTTCTAGGGATAATCAAGGAACCCCACTGTCCGAGATTTCCCTGAACACCTAGGAGAAAGTGCTCTCTTCAATTCCTTCTCTCAGACTCACAGGTCTACACTTAAAGAGGTACTAACCGCTCTTGCCATTTTTGCAACTTTCACGCACATTTCAATAAACTCACTCGAGGACAGCACTTTCCTCTCCACTCTCAATTTCCTTTTCAAGTGAAACTTGAAGAAGTCAATGAGAACTCTACCAAAGAGGAATGTTTCTGTCCTCATGCCTTTTAGCCTTGTCCACCAAACAACCTCTTTCACCACAGCCACCAGGCAAAGGAAAACTGCTTTGCCTGCCCGATTGAAGGAGGGTGGTGGTGCGATCATCACTACAGATTCGGCCGACAGACGGATCCGTTCCACACGTGACAGCAGCTATTTGACATAATTCCACAAGTCAGCAATGCCCGGACACTGAACGCGTGTATGCAGAACGGTTTCGTCACTCTGCGCGTACCTCTGACAGCACATCCGTGCCTGCACGAACCAGTAGCGCCCCCCGGTAGCACTGCCAGGCCAAGGACATCCGGAGATTATTCATGATAGTTCCTGACCGGAAAGTCATCCGGAACAGACTAACCAGTTCGTTCTCGTCGGCGCCCAGAGTCTCCCCGAGAACGACGTCGCACTTCCCCGCCGTTAATCCTCTATAAATTTCTAAAGCAGAACATCCACCGATCCCATTGCCCGACTGGTAGAGGGCTGTGAGTGTCTAACATCATTCTAGGTGCCAGGCGCCCAGTCTCGCTCTTTTCTTCACCCAGGATTGCAGCTCCGTCAAGGAGAACAGCTGCAGAAAGACGTGCCTTGCAAACAGAGCCTGCACACGCTCACTATCCAGAAATCATTGCAGGTGGCGTAACCTAAAAGCATGTCTGCGCATTAGGAGCCACTGCATACCTAATCCGTCACTCAGAAGATGCTGGCAACAGACTGACCACCTGACCATTGGAACGCATCCCCTCCACAAGATTTTAAATAAGAGACACTCCAACCTGGTCAAGCAGTAACTGGGACAAGGCACGACAGTCAGGGGATAAATGATAACGGAGGTGGTGTAAGCATTCGCCACCTCTGCCCGATCTTTTAGGGAGAGGTTCCTCTCAGTCTATTTTGGGGTAAGACTGGTCACCTTATTTGCCACCTCTTCCCAGTTTTTATCAACCTGAAGGTCGGGACCAAACCAGATCCCGAGCAGTTTAACTGGTCCATCAGTCCAGTGTCCGACGACACCGTCCCATGGTATTGTCCTGCTTCTCCAGGAACCCAATCACAAAACCCACTGATTTGTCGGCGTTGATCTTCTTTCCTGCAACTGACTCATATTCCTTTAGGATGGTACCAATCGTCTCCACTTCGGAGGCGTCCGACACCATGGTGGTGATGTTATCCGCGTATGCCGACACTGCCTTTCCTTGTCCCAGTTCGAAAGGGATGCCCCTTAGCTGTTCCAACTTCCGCAGCAGTGGCTCCAGTGCCAATTCGTACAGAAGAGGCGACAGTGGCAGCCCTGACGGACTGAACATGCCAATCGATTCCGACAAGTGGTCGTTTACATGGACCACTGGACAGGTGCCGCTGCGCATTGCAGCGATCCAGCCTCTGAAAACGGGTCCAAGTAGCGATAGTCGACCCTATCAAATGCGTTTGATTGATCCAAATTGATCAGAGCACCCTAGCCTCTCTATGATGTATCGCATGAGGTGGAGTTTGTCGTGGATAGAACTGCTCGGGATTGTGCATGTTTGCGCTTCTCCGACCAGGCTACCGACGACAAATGTCAGCCTTTTCGCTAACGCCTTGGCCAAAATCTTAAACTTTGTGTTTAGCAGAGTTATGTGGCGAAAATTCTCTAGTACGTCCCCATTTTCGGCGTGCTTCCTCAGCAGTGTCACGACACCTCTGCTAACAGCACTAGAAATTCTTCCGTTCTGTTGCCAGTTGCGGTAGACTCTGCCAAGAGGTCGCCAAATAAATCTGGCATGAATACATAGGGCAGACCATCCAAACCGGGCGATCTACGACTTGTGTAATCGCTCATCGCCTCCCGTATTTCAGAGGCTGTTCTCGGCCTTTCACATAACCTCGTGTCAGCTGCCGACAGCCGCGGCAAGCCGCCCAACTACGTACTAAAGCCCAGTACCGTCGTGTACCTATCGCATTCTCCAAACAGCTGCGCAAAGTGCAGCTGAAAATCCGCACACATCTGCTCGGAGCTGCGTAGCACGCGCCCATCCCGATCCATCAAAGACCTGACCGTGGTTTTGTTTCCACGTCGCGCCTCCACCGTTTGGGCCCATCAGACAGTTTTAGTTCCTTCTTGTTTTAGCGCACAGGCCTTAGCTCTACCAACGCAACCTTCATATTCGCTCCGAAGATATGGTCAAGGATCATTCTCGCCGCTAACACCCTCTTTAATCGCCTCTTCTAATTTGCTAACAAGTTCACCCTCTAATCTATTCATGTCTTTTGCTAACTCTTTGCTAAACGCTATCGATTCTGCTCTACTTGCCCTCTTCAGGGCGGCCCACAACCGGTTGTAGCTCCATCAACTACCGCTTAACTAGTTCACTAATTCGGTCTTTGCGTGCCGGAAAAGACGCATTTAACTTCCAGTAACTGGGAAAAGTAATGATAATAATTTGTGCGTGCGCGAGTGTGTGTGTGTGTAGTCTTTGGGAATACATTTGTTTTTAGCTCTATTGTTTCCACCTGAAATTTCTTTTCTAATTTTCTTACAAATTCCGCTATTAGAACAAGATCATTAGCATCTAGTAGTTCCCAGGGTCAGCCGGTGTTAAGTTACTCTGTCAAGGCCTGGAGGATAATAATGAATGGGAGGGGAGTGTGCACGTCTATCTGCACACTAAATGTGTTACAATACTTATGGTTCTCACCTAACATTTTTACAGGGCTTGAACAGCTTTCACAAGCCATTCACCTACCCCTAGCTTCTTCAGTGACCACGATATCACAGTAAGGGACACTGTTGAAAGTTTTCTCCAGATCAACAAATGCCAAGTAAAGCAGTTTACTTTTGGTTAAATACTTCTCCTGCAGTTGTCTCAGAAGATAGTATCAGTCGAAATGTAGTATCTGGCACAAAATGAAACGGCATCGCATCTACTCTAATTGTTTCTCTAATTAATTGGATTATAACTCTTTCTGTAACTTTCATGATCTGGTCCAGCAATTTGATACATCTATAATTACTTCCATCCCAGACACCCCTTTTTCGTATGTAACAGCTGATAACAATGAAGCTATAATAATCATTGGGGATAGTCCCTTCCTGAATAACCACATTAACAATACAGGCGAATAAACCGTATCCTACTCTTACAGATATTTTAAACACACACACACACACACACACACACACGCGTACCTCATTCTGTGATGCTTTCTGTCACTGTCACTCTGTTTCCAAGTACGCACACACACACATGCATATATATATACATGTGTGTGTGTACACGCACTTATATGCACAAATGCATACACACACGTCGCAGCTGCACACATATTTACACACACATATAAACATATATACACATATATGTACACACATGCATACATACATGCAAACACGCATGTATGCACACACACACACACATATACACGCGTGCACACCCACAAACATACATATCCCTCCAAACACGCATACGCACGTACACACACAGAGGCACACGCACCCATGCTCTTGTTTATTTCACAAGAAACACACATCACTTCCCCCTATACCTACATCCAACCCACACACTCCACAC
>NC_068996.1:55694533-55695480 GCF_001194135.2 Octopus bimaculoides
AAAACAAGCACAGAAGCTCTGCATATTTATTTACCTTTCAATTTTATACCCTGTTCTATCGACTTTCATTATTATTATTATAAAAATATAAAATATGCATGAGTGTGTGTATATAGGCGCAGAAATGGCTGTGTGGTAAGAAGCGTGGTTCCCAACCACATGGTTCCGGGTTCAGTCCCACCGCATGGCAGCTTGGGCAAGTGTCTGCTACTATAGCCTCGGGCCGACCAAAGCCTTGTGAGTGGATTGGGTAGACGGAAACTGAATGAAGCTCGTCGTATGTGTGTGTGTATTTAAAATGGGGAAGTCCGGTTTATAGGATTACCTTAGGTTTCCCGCCCATAAAGGGTTGGCGTATCATCAGATACCAAAAACCTGACGATACGCCATAAAGTTAAACCTTTTACGGACGGGAAACCTAAGGTAATCCATAAACCGGCCTTTCCCATTTTTAATATACATCGCTCTACATCTTAGAGTGTGCTTCTTCTTTTGGATTTTTTTTTTACAAAGAATATATACATATATATATAATATAATATATATGTATGTATGTATGTATGTATGTTTAACTCTTAATTACTGTAACTATTTTATTATTAAACTGCTATGACATTCGTATATGTGCATATGAATATATGTGTGTGTGTGTGTGTGTTCGAGCGTGCGTGCATGTATGTATATGTATATGTGTGTATTTATGTATGCATGTGTGTAATTGTGTATACTCCATGTATGTATATGTTTATTTATATTTATATGCATGTATTTAGATATGTATGTGTGTTTGTATGTTTGGCATTTATTACGCTAACAGCTTATTATTATTATTATTATTGTTCAGTAGTTTTATTTTTATAACGTGCTTTCACTTCACTACCGAGCGCAGCTCTGTGTGCCTTGGGTATGTGCTGTGGTTTGCTGTGGTGTTCTTATGGTTACTGTAT